>NW_019392821.1:0-226991 GCF_000648675.2 Cimex lectularius | reverse complement strand
AATAAAAGTGTTTTATATATATATATAGTTTTATGACTTTTAATATTAAAAATCCTGAACTATATAACCTATTTCGATGAAACTTTCACCCTTTGTTTTTATTAGTGCCGATAGAGTTTAGATAATAGAAAAGGGTATATAAATTATAAGCAACAGTATTAAAAAAAAAGAGAGATTTCCGGAATTTATGGCATCCATTTTCACATCTGTTTTCACAGCTATCCAGTCGGGCCTTTAGCTCCCGGTATGATACACCTTTCCCACATTTTTCAAATTCCTAACAGTCAAAGACGTAAAAACTATGCTAACCCTCTACAGTCACAAAAATTACAGAATTACAAAACTACTGTATATTATAGTGGCAAAAACTACAGAATTGGTTTTGCTGATTTAAAGATAAACTTCATCTTTGTATAGGCAGCAGTGGTGTAGGTAGGAGAACGAACCGCCTCGAACCGTCAAACCATCGGAATCGAGAATAGTGCACCAAGTGAACGTTTATTGTGTACAAAGATAAAAGCAACTACAAAAACCGATTTTGTTTTACATGTACATAAACAATTATAAATTAAGTAAAAGATTATTAAACACTGTTTTACCGAACTCGGTCAATTTAAATGCAATTTAATACGTACTGCTGTTATTTTGCTTATTGGATTTATTTACATTCTAAATATTATAAAGTAAAAGGTTGTGAAGTTCCATATGGTCATTTTTCTAATGTTATGTGTTTTACTGTTCAGAATTAATGGCGATGATTTTGCTGTATTATGAATTATGTTCAGCCTTTTTGACACTGCTGTTGTAGAATTGCTTTTTGGAATCGTATTTGGTTGATGTTTAAAATGCCACAAAAACGACAATATATTATTCGTAGAATAATAGTAATATTCTTACGCAAATTCAAAGGTGAGGATGTGCTAATGCAAGATGTATCAATGATATCAAATTCAAATGATCGCAATTTCTAAAAATCGCCTTTTGCAGTAAAGATAAAAAAATATAAAGGTCAATCATTGCTATTATGTGGATTGATTTTGGAGAATACACGATGTTCTCATTGACAATTGTACGTTGCGTGGTACAGGATGAGGGAATTGTTGTTTGTATATATGTCAAATGGAATCACCAAAAACATTGTACATCCAGGAGCATTACAATGACTAACGTTGAATTCAACAATAATTACAATTTAATACAATGTAATCCTAAACAAAAATCATATTGCATATATATTGTGATGACTACATACAATAATTAAGAGCCAATATTCAATTGTGTTCATTTAATTTATATATATGCTATTATCTAGCAATTTGATTGTGAATACGAGTATTTTTATTTGTGATAAAGATTTACATTTTGTTTGAATACAATAGTATTATTATTAGTAGTAGTCAATAGCAATATGTGTGCGCAAAATATTGTGTTGAAAAACGCTTTTTATTATCCCCCTGGGCAACGTCGGGTTATAAAGCTAGAAATGTATAAAACAAAATTTGTTATTTAATATAGCGGAAGTTATATTTTACCCGTATTTCTACGTTAGTACGACTGCAATCTTGTATATTTGTCGTTTTGTGTTGCAGATGTCGCGGGTGAATTGAGCGTGGTTAGAGGAACAGAATTTTGAATAAATGATCGCCTGAGAGATTGATGGTATTTACGAACTCGCAGAAGTGGATAACGAATAAATAATTGAATCCTTAATTTCCTTTCAACACGTCGGGGTCATTACTGGTCGTTAAAAAAGGTCATTACGAGGATAAATTGGTCGGTGGGTCTATCTAAGTAACTTAGCTGATTTATAAATAACGGCCGTATTGCCGTGCTGAAAGATTGTTCGGAGTCACGTTTAAATCTTTGATAGGTTCAGAATAAAAGATGAGAAACAAAACTGCAAAAGTAGTAAACAAAGGGACTGGAGGCCAATTGGAAATTCGAAGATCATGTCGAGCGCTGTTTTTCGGCACAACAAACGATTTGAGGGCCTGAAATAAACCCCGAGACTTTATCGCAAACGGTTTTCGCTCTTATTGATCTGTTCAACAAGTTCGAGAGTTTAAGGTGGATCTAATTTATATTGTCTGACAGGCCTCGCACGATTAACGGCCGGTTATTAGCAAAGTAACGACACTTGATGCACACTGAGCGAATAGAAATTACCCTTGTCGATTATTACGGTCCATACTGGATGGTGAACAGTCTTCAGCATTATTTTAAGAAGAAATTGAACCCCAAAATATGTTTATTTTTTCATACTTTTCCACATCTCTTTGACGCAGAAGGAAATTACCATTTTACCATAGAAAAAACCGCAACAGTTTAAACATCGAATATGTTAAAGTTAACGGTTAATGATAATTTATTCAATTTAAAAAAATCAGTTTTCTATGACAAATTACATTAACAAAATCTTTAAACTATAATACTCTGTATAAATTCTTTAGTTATTCGAATCAAATTAATAAAACTAAAATTACGCTATGCGCTGTTCAATAAATAATACATATTACTGAACATAACGCTTACTTAACATTAATATTTAAAAAAGTTTATATAAAATGTTTACTTATTATGAAAAATTTCAGGCAATAAGTAATATAATCCATAAAAAATTAATCCACATACTGTAATAAAGTTTATCTGTTATGCTATTTTTGAATAAAAGTGTTTAAAGTGTTTAACTAATTATGTTTAAAACGATCTAAAATTAAAAATTCAGTTCCACGGGGGTCCTTCTTTGGATCTTCTTCAACTTAATTATGAAGTGTTTAAATTTTAAAAACGGTTTATTTCAGTAACCAGATTTACTCATTGAAATGCAACCTCTGTGTGATTCTCTTGAGTAATTAAATGTTCTCCTCATGAAGCTACTTTGTCTGTTTTTTTTTTGCATCTCTCTGTACCTCTCTAATTTTATCTCTTTTGTCATTTTCTCCATTCCTCTTATGAAAAAAGGAGGGCATTAGTAAGCGCCTGGGCCACATCAAGGTCCCTTCTCCGAAATTGCGCTGTAAGGAATTCAAAAGCAGAACAATATTTCATAAGCAACGGTGTTTTTCTCTATTCTTTTTACCTGGCATCTCATCGTCTTTGAAATGCGAAGAGCGCAGCTGGAAAAGCGCTAGACAGCCGCAGCCTGTTTACGAAATTGAAACGAGGATTCTTCCGAAATGACGAAGGGTTCAATAAACTGGTGAAAAACAAGATAAGCGTCGAAAACAGAGCCATGTGATTTATGTGGTTCGTCGGTTTGTGGAAATATCCAAAAAGGAGGGACCAAAATGATGGCCAAATCTATGGAAAAGACGGGCTCAACTTCCGGCCGCCGATCATCTCCATAATGGTCCCGCCGCCATTTTAACCCTTTTCCCCTGGGTTTTATAGGGCGTTCCACCGACTCTGCGGTCCCAGATAGAATAAGTTCATACAGCAAAGATTTGAACAAGAATTCTATATTTTTCAACACATTTTGCAAAAAAATAATCAATGGTTGATCATTACATCAAAAAAAAAAAATATGGATTATTTATTCTTCATTTGCGTAATATTTTTGCTTTTTCAATCTTAATAATTCGCAAGGCACAAATTAACGAAAAACTATTTTCAAAATTGTTTGATCTTTAATCTTGTTTAGGTATATAAATAGTAGGTTAAACATCTTTGTTGACACAATCAAAACGAATATCCATAATTTTTCCCAGGGCCTCTAACGTTCTTTTTTTTATATTTATTTTTATATTTATTTTTACGCTATTCATTAATACATCTTCCATCAATTCTACCTGCAGTGATCACAGTTTAAGGAAGAACTCAACTGTAGCTTTGCTGTGTATTCTTTACATGAGGCATGTTTATGCTCCAACCTACTTTCCTGAATGATTTTCCATTATTATAGTTTAAATTTTTTTTCAACTAAATACTGTTGGTTGACACTGTTTTTATAAAACGCGATTTTTGCAAATTTTGGTATCCAGCTGCTATTCCTGTGAAACAAAAGAGAAGTGGATAAACTCTAGCGGTGCTAGACATAGTAAACTTATGATGAAACAACCCTCACCGAGACTGGCAAAATCACTGCTGCAATTGGAGAGGGCCAAACCCAGAGGAGTGGTAGGACTACTAACCGGTCACTGGTATCTCAGAAAACATCTACAAACATGGGTATATACAGCGATGATCCTATTTGCAGATTATGCAATGAGGAGGAGGAAACAGCCACTCATATCATCTCCGAATTCGAAGCAACAGCTCAATGGAGATTTAATCTAACGTATGGAAAAAAACTTAGGCATTCAAATTGCAGCAGCAACAGTCAATGACCTGATACTTCTAAGAAGAAGGATTGAGTCTATTGACTGAACTAAGGAATTAGGAAGGTACAATAAGCCAGAAGGCAGCAGTGCCTGGGGAAAAAAAACCCCGCTTCCTAGTATCCTTTTCTACCATACCATAACATATCATTCCTGTGAAGAAATCCGAAAAATATAACGAAAACTGCCCCAGAAAGTGTATATACCTTGCATCTACTTTTTCATTATACTTAATGTGTGGTGATTAGTGACCGTTAGTCGATGATTATTCGGAAATCGTGAGATGCGGTCTGGTGTGATGTAGGTTTGAGAAAAACATTTTCTTTATCGTGCCAACGTTTCAATCTTTATTGAGATCATCTTCAGGGCCTTGTGTTGTCTGCATTTCAGCAAAAAAGTTTTCTGGTTGATAGCCGATGCGAGTTTCTTCTCATTGTTGGCGATGTCCATCAATATACTTTTAGCTGCGTGTCCATATGTAGTTTAAATTTGTTCATAGAATCCCATGTTCTTCGTTCTTCTCGTGTAGAAATGTGTGGTGATTAGTGACCGTTAATCGATAATTATTCAGAAATCGTGAGATGCGTTCTGTTGTGATGTAGATTTCAGAAAAACATTTTCTTTATCGTGCCAACGTTTCGATCTTTATTGAGATCATCTTCAGGGCCTGGGATTTACAATTGATTGAATATATATATAAAAAAATATATATATATGTGTATATATAATACATATATATGTGTTAATAATAAAGACTCAAAATTCTATTTAAAGGATATAGACAAGTTGCCATCACATTAGGAGAAGGGCATTAAGAATAATTATTCAGAAATCGTGAGATGCGGTCTGGTGTGATGTTGATTTCAGAAAAACATTTTCTTTATCGTGCCAACGTTTAGATCTTTGTCGAGATCATCTTCAGGGCCTGGGATTTAAAAACATTGTTTAGTACATGAAGGATGTGGAAAAAAATCTATTACACACAGTCATACCACAACTTCCTTTCCCGCCCCTTCAAAAATCCAACGTATATAAACATAAAACAGCATTGGCACTCCCAACACGACACGCAAGAATAGCACAATTACGCAGAAAACATACACTTTGAGTGAGTAGAAATACTTAGATTGAATATAAAAAAATATTTTTGCATTGTATAAATTCACTTTTTTCCACATCCTACATGTATTTGTTAAATTTCAACATGTTTGTAAATCCCAGGCCCTGAAGACGATCTCAATAAAGATTGAAACGTTGGCACGATAAAGAAAATGTTTTTCTGAAACCTACGTCACACCAGACCGCATCTCACGATCTCCAAATAATCATCGATTAACGGTCATTAATCACCACGTATTTAGTAAAGTGAAGTGGTAGAATAATATTGATTATTTGTTCCCCTCAATGTACATATTGCATTATTTTATATTGTGACTTTTTTTTTAAATTAGAGCGAATATCCGTGAATTTAGTATCGTTCCGCCTCAGTTTTTGAATCGAACTAAGAGAATGGAACTGTGAGTACAACAATTTTGTTTTATCCTGAACCTAATCCTGCATGTAGAACGTAATGACTGAAAATAACTTAGCTAATTTAATATTAATAACTTTTTATTCCATAATTTAGTTAATTAAAATATATTATAATGTAAGACCAAAAAAGTAAAATTTAAGTGGGTGATGCGTATGGCAATTATAATTTCTTAAATGATTATTCAGATAGGCATTCTCAACACGACACGCAAGAATGGCACAATTATACAGAAGACAAACACTTTGAGTGAGTAGAAATACTTTGATTGAATATACAAAATATATTTTGCATTGTGTAAATTCACTTTTCCACATCCTAAATATATTTGTTAAATGTAAACAATGTCTGTAAATCCCAGGCCCTGAAGATGATCTCAATAAAGATCGAAACGTTGGCACGATAAAGAAAATGTTTTTCTGAAACCTATCACACCAGACCGCATCTCAAGATTTCTGAATAATTATCGATTAACGGTCACTAATCGCCACACATTTCTTAAATGAGTTTAGTCTAGTTCGGCTTGTTTTCCTAAAATTTTTCTTGCTTTCTCGACAAATTGCCATAATTGTTTCGTTTTTCTTGGAACAAAATACATTTCAATTAACATTCAGAACGTAGTTCCAAAAATAAACTAAATCACATTGATATTAATATCTTTTTTCTTAATCAGGATAAAAAATATATAATAGAAAGGATAAATCGCTAGCAAAAATAACAATTCAAACTATAATCTTTTTTCAGCAACATTTTTCAGAAATAATTGGAGATGGGAAAAGGAAACGTAACTACGACGATAAATACCCTATTTGTTGTAAATACTGAAAAAGTAGTAGGAAAAAGAACGGTGAATAAATGTTCGTTTGTAATAACATCAATTATTTATATAATGATAATTCATTTCCATTTATACTTTGATATTTCTGAAACTCTTATGATGCAAGTCAATAAGATTACGTGGTTTTTATGTTTTAGTAACTTTTTTTTCTTTATAGCACCTTTCTCGTTGTGCATTTACACTACATTGAACCTTTAAAATTTAAAATTTATGTTGTAATTAAAACTATAAAACTGATTGCGAGATGAATTTCAAAAGAATAAAATTCAATTTTTACACAGAGTTTTCAGAACAGAATAATTATAATACACAATACAAAAACATTTTCCTCGTGAATATTTCCGAACGAACTACCAACAATGGATTGTTACGAACAAAATGTACTCAGCTTGGATAAATCGTATCGTTTGCTAATGCAAAAATGTAATGATACTTCTGTATCAAATGGATAAATCGTATTGATAACACTGTGTAATTAGAACGTGTTTTCGCTACGTTATCGTAGGTTATCCATAATCGAAAATTATTTGTTTTGGACTGAATTATGAATGTGAATCGAACACAGTTACTTTTGGTTTTAAGAATTATTGTATATTACGACGGTTCATGAACCATGTGTACTTACCTTTCATCGTTAAAGTTAGTAATTAAAAATATTTCATAATGCAAAATTACACATAATATCATTCCAAAAAATACATCTTTACGATCTACACACTCACCAACAGATTTTTTCTGACCAAAAAAATAAATAAAATAAATCTCTTACAATCATCACAATTACTCTACACCCAACACGAGAACACGACATTCAGCAAACAACATCAAGTTACATGAGACACCACTTTTATCAGTACCAACAGATTCAACATGGGAATTAATATAAATCCTGGAAATTATTAGTGATTTTGTTTCAAATATTCAAAATGCAAATTCCTTCCCAAAATGCAATCAAATGCGAAACTTTTATTAAATTTTGTTATATTAATGAATGTTTGATAATAATTAGATAAAAGGTCTTGCATTAATTAGTTGTGCAGAATTGAAAAGTAATCAAAGTACATAGAGGGTTGGGCGTTTGACTTATTTTACTACTTTGTATTAAGTTCAATGTCATTAATATTTCATACGTGTGATATAGTGCGTGTTGAAAAGTATTAAAATTGTGTTTACTACCCAACCGAAAAGGAAATACGTCCAAAAGTTATTGAACACGGCGATTTTTTTGGATGATCTATGAACAATAATCATAGAGCTAACCTGATGAGATAACTTTTGGACTGTAAAATAATAGGCAGACAAGACAGAGGGGATGGATAATAGACAAATTAGACAGAGATTCTTCAAAAGAGAAGACGGAACAGGGGATACGAGACTGAAGAGCAAGATAAACAAAACTCAATAAGTCAAACCAAACAAAGTAGAAAATTGGGAAATTTTTTAAATAAATTGAAACGATCAGTAGAAGAACCGAGCGAATATCACCGTTTTTAGAGAACACAAAGAGGAGTAAAGAGAAAGAGAAGATTGTTAACAGCTCCGAGTGAAGAACTACCATGACACACTGGGTGGACAAGCCGTTTTTCAAATATCTATTGGTTTAATTTCAACTTCATTTTAAAAGAAACTACCAACGCTCAGATATTAATTAAAAATAAACCATATTGTATAGTGCGATCCGACTAATATTTTTTTAAATTTTTAATTGAGCTATAATTCGACAGTTCAAACCTAAATTTTATTAGTAACAACATTACAGATATTGTAATCACCACCAGCTTCGGTGGTCTTGTAATCATATTAGGCTTATCGAGGTGGTCTTGTTTTAAACTAACGGGAATCACAAATCAATGTATCAGTAGAGATAAACAGTCCACAGTAATCAATCATGATTTTCACTAATTGCATTGACACAATGTCCGACGAACTATGTTTGAAATTTATTAACAATATTAAAATAGATAATAAAGAAAAAATGTTTTGATTAGAATAAGTCACGTTTGTTTGTTCAGATTAATTTCGAAACTAAAACTAACATGGTTTATGAGGCGATGAATAATTTTTTTCGAAGCTAGTCAATCTTAGAGCCACGATCGGAGCTCAATTACGCTATTTAGCATTTAACTGCTACTTTTTTAGTATTACGATCAATCGAATAATGAAATTAACAAATGCATTAACAGATTAAATATTCTATTCTGTTTTAGTGACGGCGAATAATTTATTTTCATTTTTTTCTGAGCGTTATTTGTCTGTTTGAAAGATTATCGAGTAATAAAACGACTTGTCTTCCCTTGTAATACACCCACAAACACTTTCTTTACTGGCTTACTCAGTGGTTCTGACTCGAACACTGTACTCTTGTGGAAGCCCCCTGTAACACAAATAAACAATAACAGCTCCAATAAACTAAAAAGCTTAAACACACACTTTCTTCTTTTCTCTCAATTTTCCTTCACATAATTCCCACACTTTTTTCAAAGTTAGAAGGGGCAAAACAATAGCATGCATATGTTAAACTGGTCGGCTAAAACACACAATTACGGGGTCTGTGAGGCATGGCGGTGAAAGGGCCATTCGTGCTGTAACAAAACGGAAGCAGAAGCAAATGTTTTTTCTAAAATATATCAGTGTTTTAATGTTTAAACTCGTCGGTGAAAATTCCGACTGTTTGAAAACTTCAATATTCAAATAGACTTCAAACAAGAAAAAAAGAATTATAGAAAATAACGATATTTACTTTTAATTAAAGGTTAAAATATTAAAATGCCAATTATTCATTCGGAACAAGTGTTTATTTCCTTTGAAAGAGCCCTCCTTTAAAAAAAAAATTCTCGGCTCGGTGGTTCAAACCTCCGCTTACATTCGAACCGCTTCGGTCCAAAGCAGCAATTATAAAACGACAAAAGCCCGTTATGAATTAATTAAAACGCCCGCGCAGAGGTGCGTTTTCTCCGGTTTCTCGGTTTTATTTGAAGTCCGACGTGTTAAATTTAAAGTCCGCCTCACGTTAATCTCGTCGTTACTCGACTTTACAGTCCGATACTTGGGAGACGGTTCACGTATAGATTCTAAAAGTTTATTTACCGCGTCGACTCTAACGTTCGGGCTGTAACGCACAAGAGCCCGTTATTTATCGCCTTCGGTCGGAACAAAGATGCTTGGAATAACATGAGCGAACCGAGACTTTTTCATTTTCCATTTCTAGGCGGTTTTGCAACCGGTGCCCACCCAAAGGGCATTATTCCAAAGCGGTAACATAAAGGAAAGATAAATTGCCGGATCGATATCGACCCAGGGCCGTTTAAGAAGTGGACGTATATTTTAAAGCCGAATGTATGTATTGAAAATTATAGCAATATATATTTTTCTACACACATAAAATCAGATAATTGAACATTTCATAGTAGCTTTTAGAATTGCGATTTTATTGATTTTTACAAGTACAAACATAGTAAAATCATGACACATTTAGTTAGGCGATATAATTAAAAATTTAAATAATTTTTACCCTCAGTGATTTTTATGATGTCTGCAAATTTCATAAAGAAAATAAGTGATAATATTTGTATTCTTGTAACCGAGCATATTTTGAGCAGTTTTAACTTTGATTAGGGTTTCTGAGCAGCAATTCCGAGTGTTTGAAAGCTGTCTCAGGTGGCCCCACTGTTAAAAAGGTAGTACAGAGAACATTTAATATTTCCGCCCTATAACATCTCTCTTGATCTCTCAAAGTCAGTTTGTTTTCATGAAAGGACTGGGCACCTGTATAGGCCAACATCGATACTATGTGACATATCCTTTTGATACGGCCAAGAACGCTATTTATATTCTTAATTCTGTTACCATGGTATAAGAGGGGCATCCCAAGAATTTAGTCACAATTTTCCGCAAGGCAAAAAACAAATCGTACGAATTAATAACACTATGTCCAGTCGAGAGAATGTAAATGGAGTACTACAAGGATCAATGTTGAGTCCGTTATTGTTTGGGTTTATGTGAACGACCTGTATTTTTATATAGTGAATACTACCTGAAATACTAGTTGATGGCACAAGTTTTGTGTAATAAGTATTTATTTGAATTAACAATTGATGTTATTTATGACTATTTTAATTCAAATTACCTATTTTATATATTGGGAAAAAAAACAGTCCGTGGCTCTAAGCTTAAAAGGCCTAAACGAAATTGTAAAATCTATAGATAAAAATACTCGAGTAAGGCAGCTTTCGAGTAATACATACATTTCATCAGAACAAAAATAAACTAATAAATTTACAAGTTGTTCCGCCTTTCTCGTTGGTTTGCCTTTCACTCAACCGCGTTTTGATTTCTCGCCATTTTAACTGAAGAAAGTTGAAAATTGTATCATTTTTCATAGAATTTCATTGACATTCAGCTATTATTGATATGGGCCGTTAAAATAAAACGATTAAATTTAATTAAGGTGTGAATCCTGGTCGTTGCCCCCTCATTGCAGCGTTTACACGGCAGAGCTGTATGCGATTTGGCACGCTCTCGAGGCGGTGCGGACCGGGGAGGGCTCAGCCTTCCTCGTATGTACCGACTCTCTGAGCGCTGTCTGGGCTATACGCGACAGGTTCTCTGTGGACCCTCTCGTCGTGCTCTTGTTAGAGAAATACGCGGAGCTGGAGCCTCTCGGAAAAACGGTGGTTGTTGTCTGGATTCCCGGACACGTCGGCCTGGAGGGTAACGAACGCGCGGACGAGGCGGCGAAAGCCGGTACGTCCCACCCTCCAGATCGGACCATCGCGATCAGGCCCCCTGACGCTAAACACGCAGTTAAAAATATGATAAAAGAAAGATGGCAGCGTCAGTGGGCGGGGTCGTCGGAGAGGCTCTTGCGAGTCAAGAGCACGACCGGTAGATGGCCCTCAGAGAATCTGAGCAGGAGACGAGGGATCGTCCTCACCCGATTGAGGATTGGCCATACTCGGTTGACACATGGGCACCTGCTTTTGGGCCAAAGCCCGCGCAGGTGCCCCTTATGCAGAGAAAGGCTGCTCGATGTGTCCCACATAATAGAGGCGTGTCATGCCTTGGCTCCATACAGAGAGCGTGTAGGCATGCCGCCGGACTTAAGAAGAGTTCTCAAACACGGTAGCGAGTTTCAGAGTCCCCTGTTTCGCTTTTTTGGGGAAATTGTTTTTTTTTTATTGTATTGTATGTCTTAAGTATTGTGTGTCTATATGTTTTGTCTGAGTGCATGTATTTATTAGCGTGAATGGCGAGGGGTGAGTGTGAAATATAACGTCATCATCACCCCTCGAAAGATGAGAGCGTAAGAGTGTGTGTTCGGGGTCGATGGCGGAATATTTATAAAAGTACCCCATCGACCCCAATCTAGTTTAGTTTAAGTATATTTCGCTGGAGGAATATCAAGTACTTCACCGACCAAACGGAATGAGTGTACTGTATGGATGTATTTAAGTGTATGAATGTAGTGTTTGAACAGGTATAGAATATAGACTTAGTTGGGGGCTGAAATGACCTAGGTTTCGGAAGCCCCAGCAAAAAAAAAAAATTAAGGTGTGAAGTCATCTACCTACAGATCATCTCCAGTGAAATTAATCTTCACTGAATATGACGTAAAGCTGAATCACGCTTGAGTGAAATCTATGCCACATGGACGGACAAAGTAAAGGATGAAGTGTCGATCAGTTCGGCATACAATATTTATTTAAAAGGCTAATATGTTTGGAACTTTCTCTAGCCACTCAAAAAAAAACAACAAAAAAACAGTATTTTCTTAACATTATTTAATTTTATTCAATAATTTTAAAAATAAATAAATTTTTTATTTTTTAATTTATAAAAAAAAATATCTTAGGGATTTATTCAAAAAGAAAATGGAATTCCACACGGTCTGCTATATTTACAAGCCCCCGGTGAGCAGAATACCATTTTTCAGATATAATACGTTAGCGGAATGTAAAAAGTTGGCTAATAAGCTCCTCGGCGTCGCTAAACGAGTTCCCCGTAGTAAAGTAGTTCCGAGCCGACGTCCGGATCATAAGCTGGGGGGTTTTGGAATTATCCCGGTGGATTCTCCCTTGTCTTGTAGGAACCATGTATGACTATAACACTAAATCCCGCCTCCAAAGTCCTCTTAAGCCTCGACTCATCCACTCCGGTCTTTCTCGAGTTAAGTTACACACCGTCTCACCTAAGGCGAAATGTGCCCTAGGGAAGATTTGTTGTTATTACGCTTCATGACGTACACGATTTTTCGTTAGTCGGCCCAATTTAGCAAATTGAAAAATGTGGAATGTCAAAATTGTTGTAAACAATAAAAAACATGTCTCCTACTTAATAATATAGATAAGACTCATTGCTCTAATCCAGTGCTTTTTTATCAAACTAATAACGGTAATAACAAATGCTAAATAAGTAAAGTTTGCCGAATAATTTTTCTACTACTTAGGTACTACATTTTGAGAGAATTTTCACTTTATTAGATTTGATTATAAGTTAACATTATTTTTTAATATTTCGTTACTTATACAAGGGTTTCAATCCGAATGTAATATAATTACTATAATTTAAAAGACTGAGGGACTTATTTAATTTTAAAGCGGGATAATTTCCAGAATTAATTTTTGTTTTGTCCGATATATTCTATGTCCAAAATTTATTATGCAACAATTGTTGTTCTGTTAAACTGATCAAAACTCAAAGTTGGTGTCGTTACTTTTTTCTAAGAAAAGGGCGCAGACTTGATACTTTTTTAAATAAAAGTTTTATCTAAGGATTTACTTTTTTTAACGAAAGGATATTAATTGACTGCTAACAGGGATGCACCTGGGTTTAGAAGTTTAGAAGTTATTATCAACCAATTATAACTTTAATCGCAATTCAGTTCGAAGGAAAAGGCCCGCGGAGGAAAATAAAGTGAATAGAAAAAAAGAGAGAAAAAAACAGGCTTAAAATATCGCCACCGATGCCTTGTTGAAAACTTAAAGTGAGAAGGATTGACTACTCTTGAAGAGAAATCGCACGAAGAAAGAATAACAATTCCGGGTCGAATGATACGGCGGGACACATTGTATAATGCGAATGGGTAAAAAATGCACTTGTCCAATCCATGCAATGCGTCTTACTTGGGGTATGTGACGTTCGGTATGGGCTTGAGGAAGCATCTCTGACGAAGTATTCCCTCCCAAAGCTGCACACCGACGATCCCGAATATAAAAAAGACAAAAAAGCAGAGGAGGAGAACGTTTCCCAGCATAGGCAGTGTGTCTAGTAGAAGCATAACTAAGATTCTCATACCTGAAAATCAATACAACTATTAGAAACAAGAAAATAACAAATTAATTAATCTATTTACACTTGTGCATTGGCTCGTTTGTTTATCAAAGGTACAATCATAATTATTATTCTCATCCTTGAATTTTCATTGTGATATTTTTGATGAACTTGTGATGTTGACCAATTAATATATTACTCATCAATTTTTATTCTGATATCTCTAGGCTAAATACTGATCAGCAGGTATGTATGAACATTATCATAAATTAACATCTATTCATCAGATCAAATTAAATTTTTTGGTGATCACAATTACAATTCAAAGATCATATTATAATTTTAAATAAAAAATTTAACACTATTACTGTAGAAATGCAACACTTGTAATTTCTTTAATGAGTTTCTCAATGTTTTTATAATTTTAATATTTCCAATTTTACTTGGTACAATGATAAAAAAATTTATTACTGTGCGATAAGGGCTATTTTGGTGGTGGAAAGTATTTAAAAAAAAATAAGTGGATTTTTATAAACATTTGCGGCACATTCTAAAATAGTATATAAAGACGGTACGTTTTAATTTCTCAAATTATTCCTTACAATAATATCTAGGTTTTTCTCGAACGATCTCATATTGGGGCCGGATACAACGTATCAAGAGCACTGTCGATAGGTGGCCCTCGGAGGATCTGACTCGTAGAAGAAGAATAATCTTCATCCGATTACGAAAAGTTACGCGCACACACTTTTGGGCCAAAACCCGCGTATGTGCCCGGCATGGATAGAAAGGTTGTTAGATGTGCCCCACCAAACTAAAAGGTGAAATTGCAGAGAGTGCGTTAAGATCCTATATGCTCGCGCGCCGTGTTTCGATATTCAAAGAAAACAGGGATATTTTATTGTATATAATAATAATAGCGTCGTGTATCTAGCGTGTGTTAGCTCTTAAGCGGGGAACACACTTACCGGATGCAACGCTATGCGACGCTACCCTATGCTACCCAACGCCTTGTCGCATTTTGGTACGGTGTGCTCATCTATGCGACGTCAAGTGCACGCCACAGTTAACCAGCGTGTATCACAAATCAGAATCGCAATCGCAACGCCTCTTCTGTACTTAAGGCATTATTTTGACCAAAACCATATAATAAATTGTTAGTTAAATTTTATGAGCACAACCATGTAATAAATTCTTTGTTAAACATAATTGTTTTAAATGAAGTTATTCCGGTGTTTTGATCAATTTTCTTCCTAACCATCATAATTAAATAATTTTGATCTCTTTACATTAAAATAGGAATGTTGTAATTAATATAACAATAAAATTACATATACTTAGTTAGAAATAAACCACAAAAAATATGAGTGTCCTGTTCTGACACTCTCGGCGATAATGATGTAATTTTCTGAGCAAAACCATGAAATAAATTGTTAGTTAAATTTTATGATCAAAACCGAGTAATAAATTATTAGTTAAATTCATTATATCCAAAAATGGTACTCTGGTGTTTTGATCAATTTTCTACCAAACATATAAAATTAATATTTTTAAAAATAAAAATTATTTTTTTAATTTTTGATCTCAGTTAATTTGGTTGATATTAAAATAAGTATGTTGTAATTAATATAACGACAAGAATACATAGAGTTTGAATAAAAATATGAGTGTCCTGTTCTTTTGTCTTCGACTGTACTCGATGCTACCTGACGAAAAGTGGGGTTCGCAGAGCGTAGAGTAGGGTAGCGTCGCATAGCATCTACCTAGCGTGTTTTGAGAGTGAATGTATTTGTTGGCATGAATGTGTATTGTAGGAGGGCTAATGCCGGAATATTGAGTACCCCATCGACCACTCCATTAAGTTAGTTATACATATAATACGAATAAATGGTAATGGGGGAATATCGAGTATTCTCACCCTAATTGAGTGAATGGTATGTAAATAAGTAAGAATGATTTAAGAATGAGTGAGAGTTAATGGGTTTGGATTTAGAAACCGATTGCGTTTTCTAATTTATTATAAATTTCAAAAACTGGAACTGCTGGTGAACTGCGAGAAGTGATAGAGTGAACTCTGCGCATGTGTGCACATATATGGAAATATTTGTGCAGATTTGTGTTTATATAAATCAATCAATCATCTCTTATTGTACGTTTGTGGAGTATAAAAATGAATGAAGCGAAGGGCGAGTTGGCGCGTGTGAGAAAACTATTAGCAGATCAAGCAGCACGCTTTCAGAATATACTTGCTTATTTAAGGAACAATAATAAGTACTGATTTTTCTAAAACGTTTTATAAATTTTAATAGTAAATTATATTTTTTATGAAAGAATTCAATAAACAAAAAAGTGACAAATGGAATTTTTATATTTACTAATACCAGTCCTCTGGGGTAAGAATGTGTTGTCTGGTGAGGGAAGGTAATTTATTAGAGTGAGGGTTTAAACCAACCCCCAGGAAATCGTCTACTGTGAGGGAGTGAATGTGATAGACTTCTCTCGTTATTGTAGGTGAAAGGATATCGCCGTGTTCGGAATACCCAGAACCACGACGCCGGATGTACGCTTCCGGCTATCTCGCGGGAGGGGTGCGCGTTTTTGGGACTGACTGCTCTTCGCCGGGCCATTGCCATAAATAATACATATTACCACTACTAGTATGCTACTTTATTTTTTTCATTTTATGTTATAAGTTGATATTTTTGAAAACCTTTTTTGTGTTCTTCAACGGTCTCGAAGCTTTTTATATCTTTGTAACAATAAAAATAAATTGTTCTTAATAATTATTGATAAGATATCGCAAATAGTTTTAATATAACGTAGAGAAGACTGAGATGACAAATTATTGTCACAAACTGGACACGAACCCGCGACCTCTGTATCGGTGTCCGTCAAGTGGCTGGAGCGTTGGAGTACTGATCTGGTGATCGTTGGTTCGAGTCCCGCCGGTGATACTAATTTGTCAACTCAACAATACTTTACATCATATTTAAAAGTTTCTTATCAAAATTAAGAAGAAGAAGAAAAATAACTTTATTCTGGGACTGGCGTCCCCTAAGAATAATTTACATGAAATAAATAAAGGAAGTTCCTTCTATGAAGTTAAAAGTAAAAAAAAAAAGATAGAAATCTTGGCACAATGTATACCAGTAAGGCAGACCAGAAGAAAAAATTACGAGAATATTAAACAAAAATAACAAATGTTAACGTGAGGTCTCTGCTTGGTGGGAAAGGAGGTGATTTATACAGGTGGGATTTAAACGAGGAAAAGGAGGCAGCGTGACGAATAGAAAGGGGAAGGGAGTTCCAGAGTTTAGGGGCTCGGATCAGAAAGGATCTTTCGAAGGTATGGGTTGTATGTTGCGGAAGGATAAGTTCGATTGGAGATGAGCGGGTCTTACGAGTGAGATGTGAGGAGTTGAATTGGAGGGATTGGATTATGTAAGGAGGACGACGAGTGTGGATGGACTGGAAAAGAAAGCAACCTAGGAAATACTGTGCACGGAAGGAGGGGAATAGCCAGGAAAGTTGGGAATACAACCCCGACACCCGGGATCCCCGTGGGGTGCTGTACACAAATCTTACGCAACAATTCATAATACGCTTCAATCGCGCGTTCTCCCCCTGCGAGAGACCACTGTATGCTAAACAGCTATAATCAAAGAAGGGAAGTATAAGGGAAGATACAAGGAGTTTGCGGGTGGAGAAAGGTAAGAGAAGCCGGGACAGACGAAACAGGCTGAGGGAGGCAATGGAATGGCGGGAAATTTGGGAATGTGAGAATGCCAGGAAAGGTTTTGGTCAAAGACTACTAGATTTTTAACCGAAGAGCAGAAGGGGATGGTTATTGGCATGAGAGGTGGGATGCTGGGGAGGGAATGGAGGAGTTGCCTGGACCCGATAATTATGGCGGAGGATTTGGACACATTGAGGACTAGGGAATTTTTATGAGCCCATTCGTTGATTGAGTTTAGGTCTGTTTGGATCTTGAGAATGGCCGAGTGAAGATCGGAATTAATGCCTTAATACGTACGAAATAGCTAACTGCAAATGTTCGGCGCTTAAACTACAAGAATAATTTTACTTAGTGTGTCTATGCTGTGAATTAAAAGTTTTATTGCTTTAAAAAAACTTACTAAAATATGTTGATGTATGTCTTTTCATAGGAGAAAAACGTGTACACGAAATGAACAGCGAGAATATACAGTCCATTTTAAGAAATTTTCAAACCATGGATTGATTCAATATAAAGAGGGTTGACAAAACAACAGTGGCCAAAGAGATTTTATGGATGTGAAACCGATTTGTCTCTTTATTTTGGACTTCGCTCCAATTGAGCAGTGAATATTTATTGAAGACGCGCAGTCAACCTTCGCCTATATAAAAGCGGCCTCGTGTAAGGGAACATGCCCAGAAGGCTTATTGTTATGCACGCTAAGCCAACAATGGAGATGCCGGCGCTTTGTGAACAGAATGATATGACACATATCCCGCTTCTTGACTAAACACAACGGCCTATTTGAATGGGGGGCCCTGGCAAATAGACGCCTAGAAGAAAGAACTTTTTCAATTTGTTTCCTACGGAGTTTTATTAATTCCAGTCCTGGTCTTTTGGCAAGACCTGTTGAAGTTTCCGTCCAGCCGTTTACGTTTCTAACTTTTGTCCTGGGCGGTCCTCCTGGGACAGAGGTGGAATACAAAACTCCTTTATTCTTTGAAACTTTGGACTCAAGGAAATCACATTAACATCCAATATACTGTTCACAGTTTACGCGAGGTTCAGTAACAGTTTTAGTATGAATAAAGTAGTATGAATAAAACCTGCGTTCAATTAAGACTTCAAGGGAAACTATTTTTAACATTAAATGCATGTAATGTGTGGTGTTTAGTGACCGTTAGCCAATGATTATTTGGAGATCATGAGATGCGGTCTGGTGTGACGTAGGTAAAAAAATCAATCCCTTCAAAATCCAACGTATATAAACATAAAACATTAATAACTCACTGGCACTCTCAACACGTCACACAAGAATGACACATCTACAAAGAAAGCAAACACTTTAAGTGAGTATAAATACTTTGATTGAATTTAAAATTTCTAGCATTGTATAAATTCATTTTTTTCCACATCCTACATGTATTTGTAAAATTTAAACAACGTTTATAAATCCCAGCCCCTGAAGATGATCTCAATAAAGATCGAAACGTTGGACGTTAAAAAAATGTTTTTCTAAAAGAAACGTCACACCAGACCCCATTTCACGATCAACAAATAATCATTAATTGTATGATTAGTTGATCATAATTATATTAATAGCTCATGATGCAGGATTTTATTCAAACTACTTTATTCATACTAAATAAATAAAAAATAGGGTAATAATTTTTTTAAATTTACTTCATTTATATCTACAACTGTATATGTATTATATAGAACCAGAAGAGTGGATTTCAATCTGTTAGTGTGTCAATATTGGTGTTACAGAGGGAGCTATCCATTGGCAGCCCCACGGGATTATTAATACAAGAGGTCTCTGATCCATATTCTCCTCATTCATCTACGGCATAATTGTGGGCAATGGAGTAATTGTATTTGTGTGATTTGTGTATTAGTGTAACCTTTTAATTTGCTACGATATCATCTATTACACCGAGTGACCTTTATCGATGGCCCTGCTGAATTTCTCTTGAACAAATGGCCCTATCAAAAAAAAGTATTTAAAACTTTTTAGTTTAGTTTCAAATTTTTTTCTTTTTTGGAGAAAAATAATACTTCAGTACCCAGCTCACCTTCAAAATTTCAAATACGACCCTATACATCTTGACACAACATTTCAAAGGATTTTTACGCTGAAAACAGTAATAGTTGAAAATGATCCTTTGTCTAGACCATACCATCATCCGGATTATTCGTGAGTTAAAAAGTGATCTACATTTAACACTTTAAACGGAAAAATAGTTGAAGGGTGAAAATGTGAAGATGAAATGTGAAAGCGTGAGAAACATCTAAAACCAAACCAGTCGTGTGCATTAAAATAGAAAATAATCTAATTTAAAACATTTTATTAGGTTTCGTGGACTGCTTGACCACATAAATTCTTTTCAATTAATTAAGGTTTTGATTGAGATAAAAAAGGCGGTGTCACAAGCGGGATTCGAACCCACGGCCTTGGCTGAATACGCCGCTGCTCTACTACTTGAGCTATCGTGACTTCGATCCACTCGGACACTAACTTCCCACCTCAACCCCACCTTATGAGTTTTCCCTCCTTTTTGCCATTTTTCAAATGTCATGTAATCTATTTGATTCTCGGCGACAAATGAAATGGCCACGGAGAGCTTTAATGAAGTATACTTCATATTGCTTACTACATTTTATTAGGTTTCGTGGTCTGCTTGACCAAATAAATTCTTTTCAATTAATTAAGGTTTTGGTTGAGATAAAAAGTCGATGTCACAAGCGGGATTCGAACCCACGACCTTCGGCTAAATACCCCGCTGCTCTACCGCTTGAGCTATCGTGACATTTTTCAAATGTCATGTAATCTATTTGATTCTCGGCGACAAATGAAATGGCCACGGAGAGCTTTAATGAAGTATACTTCATATTGCTTACTACATTTTATTAGGTTTCGTGGTCTGCTTGACCAAATAAATTCTTTTCAATTAATTAAGGTTTTGGTTGAGATAAAAAGTCGATGTCACAAGCGGGATTCGAACCCACGACCTTCGGCTAAATACCCCGCTGCTCTACCGCTTGAGCTATCGTGACATTTTTCAAATGTCGTGTAATCTATTTGATTCTCGGTGACAAATGAAAATGGCAAAAAGGAGTGAAAGTTCAAAGGTGGAGTGAGGTGGGAAGTTAGTGACCGAGTGGATCGAAGTCACGGAAGTTCAATTCTTAGAGCAGCGGCCTATTTAGCCGATGGTCGTGGGTTCGAATCCCGCTTGTGACACTGACGTTTTTATCTCAACCAAAACCTTAATTAATTGAAACTAATTTAAAACTTTGTGACTTTAAATATCGTAATATTTGGGCGATCCGTAAATCTATATCGGTTTGATGTCATATATGTGTATGCCAAAAGTTTTCATTTTAATGGTAATTTTGATTGTCCGACCAGCGTGTAATAAAACATATTAAATCGTTTTAAAATTAAAAATCAACTGAAATCCTTTTAGAATGCGATGTTTGTTAAAAAAAATTATTAAATGTATGATTTGCATGGAAGTGAACTCTTTAGGTAAACTTTCAAAATCTGCAATTTAAATTCACCTCACATAGTATTATTAAAAAAATTGTAAAAACGGAACTTTAAGTAATTTCATTCAGAAATTATCAAAAGAAAATAAAATTTGTTATTTGATTTTATATTGGCAAAATCTGCAGTTGTTCAGTAACTTCTTAATTAAGGCGAAATTATGTTTATTTTTGATAATTCAGTTCATGTTGAGAGATTGTTGACGGACGAATGCTCAGGCAAAAGCAATAACTGTAATTAATCTAGGACTCAATAATATCCATATGACAGATACTTAATGTTAATGGTTGAGACAAGAGTCAAGCTTTAAAGAAAATCCCCTTGTTCCTCTTGTGGTAACCCGATTACAGTGCCATGTTGACATTTGCACCTATTATATTTTATCGTTCAGCACAAGGTAAGACTCAGCTCCATTAATACGAGGCTGGAATTTGACTTGCAAATTACCTTCTTGAGGGTTGGAGAGGAGCTTCTCCTCCAATGTGGTAATCCCGTCTTAAGCATTTGTTACAAACTATTTGGTTTGAATTACAATTCTATTCTAACCGCGAATGTGTGTTGATGAGAGTAGTGTTCAGGGTGAATGCTTTCTTTTCATGAAATATGAAATATCATTTGTACAGCAGGCATTAAGACAGAATACTATGTTTATTTCAGAGCTAGACAAACCAAATGACAATATTTCAAAGGATCGCAAGAAAATTTTCCTTCAAATATTCTATTCTTTGAGCAAAAATTCATGCCTTGTCGGTAGGAAAAAAGGCAAAAATACAGGAAAAGAAAAAGAAAAGGCATTTTTAAAGTTTATTCAGAAATCGTGAGATGCGGTCTGGTGTGATGTTGATTTGAGGAAAACATTTTCTTTATCGTGCCAACGTTTCGATCTTTATTGAGATCATCTTAAGGGCTCAAACTGTTTGTTTTCTGTGTAATTGTGCCATTCTTGCGTGTCGTGTTGAGAGTGCCAAACGTTGGCACGATAAAGAAAATGTTTTTCTGAAACCTACATCACACCAGACCGCATCTCACGATTTATGATTGATCTTCGACTAACGGTCACTAATCATCACCCATTTTTAAAGTTTAAATTTTATTTCTTGGCTGGACACATTTTCTTGCGTGACCATTGTCGAGTCGAATGTCGTGACCATGTCGAATTTTACATTATAGGAGAGTACGGGCGCGTAAGTTTAAATGGAGTTAGAAATTAGGATTAGGTTTATTTTAAATTTGGATAAAAGAGTTAGATAAAAATTAGAGTTAGAGCTAGGGTTAGTTTAGGATCCTAACCTAACCTTAATTAACATTAAGTACTGTTAAGGTAAGGATTATTTTCAGGTAAGGTTAAGAAGGGTTAAGTTTAGATAAGATTAAGTTATAATTAGGATTAGATTAAATTGTAGTTAAAAATATAGGGTTAGGTGACATTAGGGTTAAAGTTAGGGTGAAGTTAAGGTGGGGATTAGAATATGTTAGGCCGATATTTATAAAATGGTCCCAACTCACAAAAAAAAAAAAAAAATTCGGAATGATCGAAAATTTTTGTCGTTCTTTCTGAAGAATATAAGGAGAGAAGTTAAAAAGTAAGAGGTATGTTGGCAGTAAGGTGAATAAGCGTGAATAAGATTGATAAGCTCATAAAATAAAAGTTTAAAATAAACCCGGTTAACGGAATTTTTTAAATAAAATTTATAATAATTTACGAGTTTTTAGTCATTAATGATTAACTGAGACTTAGTCTAAATTTAAACATAACCCTTATAGAAAGAAGAAGAAAGAAAAGTGAAACGATGTGCTGTTAGCATACATAGGACATAAACAGAAAAAAGCATGACAGACAATAGACAAGTATTTAAAATAAATCGTAAGTATTAAAAATAAAGCACAAGAGTTAAAAAAGAAGCATAAAAGTCTTGAAGGTTTTTTTCCCCTAGGGTTTGCAACAGCAGAGGTCATATAAACCCTCAGGGTGCCGGTGATTTGTAAGTATGTCGGACTTTACCTTTACCTTACAGTGATCTGCTCCGTGTCCACGCCTAAACCGTTGGAGCCACCGACTGGTATTTAACTTTAAATCAGTTTTACGTTGCCTTAATTACTATAAAATAAGTGGAGGAATAATAGAACTAGAATAAATAGAATGATTACATAAAACTTTTATACAAGATTGTTGTTGGTGAAGTTTTATATGTGTATGTGTTTTACATACATTTATTTTTATTATACTTTTTGTATAGTATTTACGTTTTATGTGTATTACGAATGGAAATAATGAATTATGATACTATAATTAAAAATGCGAAGATGTCTCCAAGATGTCTCTCTTTTTTAAAGTTCCTTTTTTTCTATAGGAACCCTAGCCAATTTAGTTCCAACACAAAAACAAACATCGTTATATGAATCCTTAAAATTGGTTTAGTACCAAACAAATCAACTTAATTTTTTTTACTCTTATAAATTGAAAGGTCAAATGGATTTAAAATTAAAACAATCCTTTCCTGAATGAAAGTAAAGGGGTGTGGAGGTGAAAATGGACTTTTCCTGTTGCCCTCGGGATACGGAAAAGTTGGGTGTTCCCCTGGGACAGTGGGAATTTTTCACTTGATCCCAACCCTTGTTTCCCACTTCTCAAACAATATTTCACACTGGATTTGAATCCATCGACAACCCCACTGGCAGAGTATACTTAAGCCATTTCAGTTTCTAACTCTCGTCACTCTTAAATTATCGCTTTTCTTTAGGTGGAAAAAAAGTTGCAAGAGGGATTGTTTTCACTTTATTGCATAGCCAGTCGTCGAATATTCAGATAGGTTTGATGCCTGTATTCCGAGATTCGGAATGAAGGGTACAAATAAATAGGCGAAGCCGTTCCCCCGGTACAATTATTTAAAAAAAAACGGCAGTAAAGTAATATACACTCCTGTATATTAGTTTTTCATTCAAACGATTTTATATGTTCATTTCCAAAATTGTCGATAAAACAAATTGTACTTGACCAAACCTCATCTAGAAACCTCATATTTTCCAGATATCCCTCGTCTGCTTTTCCACCCGCCATCGGTTCGGTCGTGCCAGCCACCTTCTTCCCATTTGTACCCATAAAGTTCTAGTTTCCTCTCTTATTCCTCCCCAATTTTTACTATGTTGGTGTAGTATACGGGGTACTCACTGGTGTGTTGGATGATAGCCTTAAACGCTTAATGAATTGTTTTGTACGTTTATTTTCCTCTCTCCAAGAAGGTGGACGTAACCGAATGTACTTTAGCTGGAGGTGGTAATATCCATCCCATCGCAGGCTATATTCTTGGCTCCTTCCTTTACCGAACTGTATCTTCCCACTTCCATCCTTATACAGGTTGTTCGGCTACTCGTGTAACAAACTTTGCCAGTATTCTACATTCAAAATGGAACCCAAAAGTCGTATTAACTGTCGTCCTAATATCAACAGATTTGCAGTTATTCCCCTTTTTCTGATTTTATAAGATTTCCCGACTTGCTTTAAATAAACAATAACTCCAAAAGTAAAAGGTTTTGCACAAATTTGTTAATACCATTGAAAACTACGTTAAATGTTCAATAAGTTGTGATTAATAATGAATAATTATTCAGAAATCGTGAGGTGCGGTCTGGTGTGATGTAAGTTTCAGAAAAACATTTTCTTTTTTCGTGCCAACGTTTCGATCTTTATTGAGATCATCTTCAGCCCCTGAAGATGACCTCTATAAAGATGAAACGTTGGCACGAAAAAAGAAAATGTTTTTCTGAAACCTACATCACACCAGACCGCATCTCACGATTTCTGAATAATTATCGATTAACGGTCACTAATCACCATACATTAATAATGAACTTGTAAACGTTGGTGAAATAAGCGTTTTAGTAGCCAGAACTTACAATTTTTTCGATGTTGAAAAACTAGCTGTATTGATTCTAAAACTACTATTTCCAAACCTAGGGACCAGAAAATTTCAGAAAACGTACTCCATTTAATTTTCTTTTAAGTGGTGTAATTGACTTTTCAGTTAGTTTTTCAGAAAGATTAAAAAACTGATGAAGGAATGGGAAAAACCGTGGTTGACGAATTGGTAAGGTGGAAAGATTAATAATAAGAATAAATAAAAAACTTAAGGAAATTTTGCATGAATAAACTAAAAACGTTTTGAATCTTAAAACTTTTTTATTCCGGGGAATAATAATACAGCAGTAATAAGCAATCCTTTAATTAAAGTTGCAGTCGTGTGGTTAACTCGTAACAACTTGCTCTATTTTGGTTTCGAATCCAAATTAAAAAAAAATGTTTTTTCTTATTTCCTTCATTTATTTCTTCTTTTTTTAAGAAAGGCTTTTTGAAGAAAGGAGTTAAAAAAAGCTATTGCACAGCTAAAATGGATCTTAAATGGAGTACGTTTTTCAAAATTTTCTAGTGTGTAAGTTTGGAAATAGTAGTTTAAAATCACCATAGTAATTTTTTCCACATAAAAAAAATAGTTTTCAAATTCTGGCTACTAAAACGTTTATTTCACCAACAACAACTTTATTATTAATCACAACTTATTTGAAATTTAACGTAGTTTTCAATGGTATCAACGGATTTGTCCCAAACCTTTTACTTTTAAAATTATCATTGTTTATTTCAAGCAAGGTTGTGAAATCATAAAAAATCAGACATAGGGAAATAACTCCGAACCTGTTGAGATTCGGAGCATAGTTAGGACTTTTAATTAGGACTTTTTGATTCCATTTTGAATATAGAAGCAACTGGCAAAGTTTGTAACAAGAGTAGCCCAACACCCTGTTCATATTTAGGATCTTCTAACCTTCACGAGTACAGTCATACTCGTTCTAGCTCTTCTGATCTCTATCCTCCTAAATACAGGACTGCTTTCAATCGTCCCTTCCTCATCCGTTCACTCAGCTCACACCTTGAAGTCCCGTCTGTTTGATTTCTTCCTGTCATTGCAACTTAGCACCAGTTTCCCTATTATTAATAAATTATTATTAAATCATCTGTATTATTGTACATATTATCGGCTCTATTATGGAGCTTTTGTTACACAAGGCGGCATTAAGCCACAGAATAAATTTTATTTTCTTCTTTTTTGTTTAAAGAAATTAATTTTCTTATGATATCTACTAGTAAAAATAAAATAGTAAAATTCAGATGAATTTTTTTGTCTTTCTTGTTTTCTTAATAAAACATATCTGGTTGCTGAAGCTTGGAATGAGAGGGACAGGTTTCTGTTGAGGGTAAAAGCAATAAGATGCCGACGAAGGTTGCCCGACCTACTTCCGTCACTTACTACTCAAAATTCAATATTGCTTTAAAAACCTTTGAAATAAACAACTCGAATAAGTTGCTTCCTTCCAAGCTTCCCGTTGGTCAGACACAAAATCACAAGAGGTAAACACGTTAAAAGCCATTTGTGGAATAATTATTTTTTTCTTCTCCAAATATGGAAAGATGAAAAGGTTTATCGATTGGCAACAATGTAAACATTTTATTTGGGCTGCGCTTTCTTTAATATCTCGAGAATGCCGTTAGATACGAGCGAAATATTTATTATAGCCTCCAGTATTTTGCTTGTAAATCATCTCCAGTTTAAAGCGTTGTAAATTTATTTTTATTAATAACATTTACTACAATGAGAGAGTACGTTGTGTGAGTCAACATTACTGCCATGTGTTTTAGACGAGTTTTAACGAGAGCTCGTAAATTTTCGCTAGATTTACTTCTAAGTAAGGACGTGATTAGATTGCTGATGCGGGATTTTAGTCCAATTGTTTTAAACATTAAATTTTTCATCAACTAATATTTTAATAACATATTATATTTAATTATCAATTCTTGTAAAAAGAGTTCAAGCTTTTTTTTAATGCCGTTAATTTTAAAATTTCTTTTTACCCAATACTTTTACTTACAGGTTTTGCCGTGTTATAACGATTTTACATCGAAGGTACAATAGCAGACGGTGATAAACCATTTTGACGGTTCACAAGCGAAATACGAGACTGTCATTCTCCCATTTCCTTTACTTCTGCGTTAGACAGCTTTGATATTTGATAAATTCGTGTTTTTTTTTCTGAGGGTCCATTTTTATTTAGTAATGCTGACATTAAATACAAATATATTTAAAAAAAAGTGGTAATTAATTTTTTTTCATAGGCATATTCAAGAAAATCCAATTCATTCTTCTCTAATCTTTATAATCGCGGTTTAAATGCCAGCAACAAAACAGAAACGCGTCCTTTTAAAATTCTGTTCTTTAATGAGTTTGATACTCCAGATTACAGATGTCTGTAAAACTGTGCTATTTTGATTTTTTAAATCCAGGTTTTTTTGTTGATAATCGTATTTAATCTTTGACTTTCTTATACCTTCCTTTCTTATAGAAAAGACTTCTTTAAATGCACCAAACACAGCCGCCGCTAATGTATTGTAATAACTTTGTTCAGGGGTGTCGGTGACCGCAATGGTTTAGCCGCTTCCATCACTGTTAGGTAAAGGTCCTGGGTACGAACCTGACATACGTACAAGGTACTGCGAGGGTTGATATGACCTTTGCTGTTGCAAAACCTCGTTAAAAAAATTAAAATTAAATTAAAATAATTGATAAATAAAAAATAAATAAGATAAATAAAATAACTTTGCTTGAAGACTCTGGTCTTTCGAACATTGAACTGTGTTTTGGAAAAACCCTTTCTTCCAAATTTTTTCGAACCAGAAAAAAATGACAAATTTGATGTTTTAATATCATGCGATGATGTGATGATAGTAAATATTTTTACAGAAATTTCTTTACTAATAAGATAATGTGTTGTTCGGAAATATTTTTCACTGCTGTTTCTACGTATTGTAAAATTTATCGGTTTTATATTACTATTATTTTAGTAGTTTGAGTTAATTCTAATATATTTGGACAGATTTCTTCTTTGTCGTATTGTTTCATTTCGTACAAAAATACAAAAATACTGGACACTGGTATTTATTTCTTTAGTTTCTATTTTTTATAAATAATAATGAAGGTAAATGTGTGACTTAAAAAGTAAACACAACATCAATAACTTGTTTTGTACCTTTACTAATCCTTGTATACTTTTTAGATTAAAAATAAAGAATATCAGTTCAATATTTACTTCATACATTCCAAAAATTAATTTTTTTGAAACAATAAATTTGAATAACAAAGTTACATAGGCAAGCCCTAGGTGAGACGAGATCTACCATGCACGATGTTGTACAGCGGTCTAGGTCCACCGAAAGTCTTGATGGACGAGAAGGTGGTAGTCGACCGCTAAAGATGATCGATCTATTCCTTTTGCCACTTTTCCATCCTTTAAAGGCTTACTTCATAGATAGTCAATTCCAGACCCTATTGTAAGTTGAGCTGAAAAATAGCCATCAGAAGGCTTCGTGAGAATAAATTAATCTCTAGAAGTCCGTTATCAGTACGCTTGGACGCTTGAACAATGGAGAGCTTTTCTCTTAACAGATGAATGCCGGTTTGGTTGTGGCAATCAGATCACCAGGACTATATGTGGCGACGATTTACTTCATGTGCCATGGTTGAGTCAGAGACTTTTCAAAGACAGTCGGTTATGGTATGGAGTGGAATCAACGTCCATGCCTCGGGCCTCTGGGAGCTGCGTTCCAATTTTGAAGGAACGCTTCACGTTAACGTATGATAATACTTGACCGCATGTTGCTCTAGTTGCCACCAATTGGGGGTAGGGATTACCACGTTCCCCTGACATGGATCTTGTAGAACACTTATAGGACATGATAAATCTCCAGGTTAGACATCGCAGCTCTGGATTCTATCAAACCGTTATAATTCAATAATTTTTATTACAATTCATGATTTTCTAATATACTTTAATTAGGTTTACATTAAAATAAGCACATTGTAATCAATATAACGATACATACATGAGCAACAAAATACTAGTGTCCTAGTTTTTTTGTCTTTGAGTGTATGCAAACGTTACAACGTAACCGTTATAGTTTCTCAGGGCATCGTCATTAATGTTTAAGCGGATTCTCAATAAAGTAGTGATTTCTTCCGGTAATATTAGAATGGATGAAGAAGTTTGTTGGGTGGAACTTTTGGAACTGGAAACAGTTTGTAAAAAGTTTGTTGACAAAAGCATAGCTTGGAAGGATTGAGTAAGCTGAATATTGAATGTCGTCGCGGAAAGACAGTTTCCTGCGTATGTGCAAAGTAGTCGGAGTAATGCATTGAATAAATTTAGTTGTGCTTTAACGGTCAAAATTTCAGTCCTAAAAGTTTAAGTTCTTGCTGAAGTAACTTTTGTTGTCTCTAGTGTAAGGATTCCATGTCAGTCATCTGTCAAAGTATATAACGTTGTTGATGTGTAGTGAAGGGTTAGGATTTTGTTTAACGTAAACGTACACTGATTACAGATTTTTTGATAAAGACTTGTTCTTGACTTTTTATACCAGTGAAAAACCCAAAGTGTTTTGGATGGTGGAGGTTTTTTGGAGAGATAACTCAGGTCATAAATCAAGTTAAAAGGTTTCATACGCATAGATGTTGATGATTTGGAATGTACAGACCAGTCAGCAGTTAAAATGGTATGCAGGATGGCACCACGAAATTTTTTTGTAGAACACTGGTTTTGTATTGGTCTTGAATCTTAGTACTCTTTGTACAATATGTACATCTTGTGTTGTAATTCACTTTTTTGCACGTTCAGAATTAAGCGGCAATAAAACCAGCTCCTCATTGGAACGTCGCATTGGCGGTGGATCGGCGGGTTCACTCTTACCATTCGTGTGGAGAGAGGTGTTACAATTCGTGTCACTCTTTCAACCTGATGATGAGCTGATGAATGCTCGAAATCCGGATCGTTGTAAACAACAAATACGTGAGTTGAACCATCATTTACAAAAAGTGCATCTGCTCACCCACACCTGCATCATTTCTATACAATAGAAATCCTATTCTATATTATATTGTAGAATTCTTATCTTCTACAGATAAGAATTTCTTCGGACACAACAGTTAATAAAACCGAAACAAGTATATTGCTTTTTTGCTGCTTTAAACCATCTTTCTATTCAATTGGATTGCTTTGTGTGTTAAATCTCGTCGATGTTTCTAAGGGGCTTTACGTGTACGGAATCCGGGATTTAGAAGAACGAAAGGTTTTAAACTCGGCCAGACCGACTTACATCTTTTTTACATTTCTGATATACAGTTATATCAATGTTAATATCGATGAATCTCATGTAAACTGGTTTAAAATTTTGTAAACAGGATAAACACGTTTCATTTCTCTATACATTATATAAAATTCTGATAAATTTTATAAGACGTGTAACTACTAACTACAGTATAAACTTCGAATGACACACCGGGTGTAACTTACAACAGGAGTTTTCTTTTCTAATATTTGTTTCCACGTAAATAATCATCCGGTAAATACGGGGGATCTCACAGCGTCGCTTTATCTTAATTCGCGTTGCGTTTAAATCATCATGGTTCATTAATGATTAAAGGATAAAACATCAACTAATATTAAAAAACGAATCCCTATAAAATCACCAAAACAAGAAAATACGTTTATGAGGTCATAAAATAGTTTCAGCGACGTTAAAGTTGAAATAAACATTCCTATAAAATTTATATTTTACATTTGGCCTACTAAACAAACATAAAAGTTTTTCCAGTATGTATAATTCATTACTATGGAAGGAGAATTGAAATATTCCTCAAAAGAAAATAATGCTTAAATATTTATCATCTATTCCTTTTAGTATATTTTTACTTCTGGCCGGATGAAAGAAAATGACGGTATTTTTATTTTCCGTTCATCGTTATTTATTATCCTAAAAGAACGATTTACATAATATCCAATAAAAATTGTCGGCTATAAAATATTTCACAATTGTTCCCATCCAGTTGTTCCCGAATGATAAAGAAATCTCCGATGACAACATCCGACGTCCAATAAAAATGTTTATTCAATAAGGCCAGGAAGAATGTAAAGGTACCTTTACGTGAACTCCCTAGTTTTCTAGGTGGAGTCAATTTTCTCTCTCTCTCTCTCTTTCCCCCCTCTCTATCACCCTCTCTCTCCTCTCCTCTCTCTCTCTCTCTCTCTCTCTCTCTCTCTCTTTCCCCCCTCTATCTCACTCTCTCTCTTTCTCTCTCAAGTAGCAAACAGGCCTAAACGCACGACTAGACAAGACCAAGAAGGATAGTCGGATGGGAGCTAAGATAGGATTACCTAGGTGAGGATATTAGATTAGCGTAATTTAAGCCTAAAAATAAGCAATTACAATTCTAGATATTTGGCGCGAACAAATGTGATTATACTTATAATAATTATTTCTTGAACAATTTTACCTCTATTTATTTATCGGTCCCACGCACCGCTCACTCATACACACACACACACACACACACACACACACACACATTATGTGGCTCGTTAAATTCTTGTAAAACATTTTCTGTATCATCCTTATGTTCATAAACTATTGCATTGTCAACATTTTGTTTTAAAAATTCTTAAATTTGTATATTTTAAAATTTTGTTTATTGATTCAATCAAAAATTGAATATAATATTGTGATAACATCCATAAGTCCTACTATTTATTTGTATATTTTATTATTCAATATAAAATATGAATTGGCTGCACATAATTTAATTTTATAGAAATTTCCCTTTATTTCTATCAGTGTTTTCTTTTAATATATTCCATTTTTTCATTTGTTTATCATTTCTATTATAGGTATCGATATTATAACCAAATTTATCAACACATAATCCTCCCAATATCTTTTTTTACTCTTCTTTTACGGTTGTTGACTTTTTATATTTTTGGGTTTCTTTTCAGGAACTAGACAACCCCATATTCTTTTTATTGATATCGATTTCGGGGGCATCAGCCTCTCCTCATAAAACAAATAAAAAACAATGTGAATACTTTATACAAAATATATATATAACTGTATATAATAAAGTAATAAAATAATATAATAAATAAAATAATAATATAATAAAGTATAACTGTATATTAACAGTACACCAATGGATAAAATCAATACGTCATAGGTCAGTGCAATAAAGATAACAGTGTGAAAGGTAAAAACTAATAACGTTATGCGTTTCCAAAACGAAAACGAGGTAGGTATCTCGGTTTTTTTTTCTCTTTATAATAATTTAAAAGCTTTTAATAAAATTAATGACGTCATCATAGCTCCTCGAACGTTGAGAGCGTATGAGTGTGTGTTCGGGGTCGAAGGCGGAATATTTATAAAAGTACCCCATCGATCCCATTCTAGATTAGTTTGAGTATAGGTCGGTGGAGGAATATCAAGTACTCCACCGACCAAACGGAATGAGTGTATTTTATGGATGTATTTATGTGTATGAATGTATTTATTTGTATGAATGTAGTGTTTGTAAGTAGAGTAAATAGAATATAGACTTAGTTGGAGGCTGAAATGACCTAGATGTCGGAAGCCCCAGTTAAAAAAAAAAATTAAAAAAAAAATTAAAACAAAATAAATTAAAAAAAAATAAAATAAAATTAATGTAATATAAATTTGTACAATAAAGTTTGCACAAAATATTCAAAGTGTTTTTTTATTATATAGACTGATGAGGAGAGGCTGATGTCCCCGAAATCGATATCAATAAAAAGAAAATGAGTTTGATCGCTGTCTAGTTTCCAATATCTTGTTTCTTTGAAGAAATTATTTAGGTCTGTTGAATTTTTTATAGCGTAGTTATAAAAATTGCTTATGATGCTTAATGGCTTTAATAACATCTTTGATGTGTAATACAAAGGAGAGTTAATTTTGCTGATTACGTGTCGAAAACTCTCCTTCTCTTACACATCAAAGATATTAATAAAGCCAATTTAACAGTATAGCCAATTTATACAACTGCGATATAAAAAATTCAACTGAAGTAAAAAATATACCAATGTAATTAACACTGAAGACGACTCAAGTCATGATGTCAAAAACGTTCTGTTAATAAATAAAATGCCTTGCTGCAATATATCGTTCAATAACCTATAACACGGATAATAAAATTATAAAATATACAGCAAAACAGCATAAATTATCGTAGTTATGCAGCCATTATTGTTTTTGATATAAGTTAATGTGTTTCAGTTGGCTTAACTAGATGTACTTATATTTGATGAAGATAGTCTTGAGGGATAAATTTTGTATCATTCAGCTGGGTGAAAATGGCCCACTGGTACTTACTCGGTATCCTGTTGATCGCTCTTAAAGGTCGTAAGACCCTTATTGTCCTTATCGCCGACAAGTTCATGTTATCGACGTTGAGTGCGTACTCCAAAGCCCTGGGAACAGAAAAGGTAAATCAGAAATGAGGATCGATACAACAACCCGACGCGAGCTTGTAGTTCGCCGAATCATTAAACTCAAATCATTTAACACGTGTTGGATAATTGGTCAAAGAGAAGCGACGTGGGTGGTTTCACCTCCTGGGAACAAGCGATGTCTAATTGCCGACGTGACTTACCGATCCAGCCAGACGACGTTATTCCAAATTAGAAGACATGGTTGAACCGTAAATTTACGGCCGATTCGTCTTCACGTTAATATCCCTGGAGCAGACGCCTTTGTTAGCGCGAAATGGCAAAAGTTGCAAAACTTGATGTTAAAAAAATGAATAAAACCATCAACTGAATAAAATCAAGAGAAACTCATTTCTTTTGAGAGATTTACATTTTTACCATGTAAAATTATTTTTTAGAGAAAAATGGTTGTGACGGCTTGAGTGATGCAAATTACTGTTTTAAACGAAACAGAAAATATATTTTCTTAATATACTCTTACCGAAAACCATTTTAAAATATAATTCTTTTGCTTATAGTTCTCCAAAAATAACTCCTTCCAATGATTTTTGTTTTGCTTGACGATCCCTTCCAACTGTAATTAAATATTTGTTATTTTAATCAAGTTATCTTATACGACATAGGGAAATACAATTTTTGCGTTTCAACACTACCAGCTAGGAATTCCAACATTAAAGTGATAAAATCAAAACTTTATTTCAGCTATAATATTAATATATTTAAGTCAAATAAGTTTAAGTCAATTTTTAATCTAAGAGAACATGCGAAAATCACCAGTTTTGCATTCAATATTTATTTGATTTATATAAACAAATAGAGCTAATATAACAGCCATGTGACATAGAATATTATCCAGTTATAAGAATAATAAATCTATGAAACAAATACATAGCTTCCAGAAGTACTCCATCTATGTACCTCAGTGCAGTCCATTCTGTACGATAATCAGTTCCGTACTGGCATGGTGTTGAGTCGGCCGCATACCATAACTGCCTGTCTTTGAACTCAAGAAGAAACCCAAGCATGCCAGATGAAAAAAAAGCGTTTTCCACTTATTCTCAACACTCAGACCGGGTCATCTGATTGCCTCAACCCAAGCCGGCACCAATCTGTGAAAGAATAGTCGTTGCCGTCATTGTTCAAGTCACCAAGCGAGATGCTCATTGTGAATAGTGGCCTTTCTACTCGGTGCCACATGAGGACTAGATAGCCTGATGCGGCATGTCTATGGACTAGAGCTATTCTCATGAAACCTGACTGTTTTAGAGCTCGTGCTTTACACCACTACATTGAGTCGACTACCTTTCAAGGAAATGATGTTTAGTACGTTAAGAGCTATAAAATGATGGTCTCTAGACGTCGTACATCGTCGACCACTACCTTCTCCACGATCGAGACTTCATGTGGCCCTAAACCGCTGAAGACTATCGTGGATGGTATAGGACGACACAAACAAGACTTGGGCTATGTAACAAACGCTACATCCGTCGTTGGCCAATGGACTGCTCGGTCGAAATTTTCTCGATTTAAAACCATTCTTTTACAAAAAAATTAATATTTTATTCAAATATATTGTTTCATCAAAGAAAACCATTTCAAAAAACCAATTTAGCTCACTCGACAAATTCGCTCTGGATAGAATGAAATTATACGGATTGTCTTTATTTTTAATGTAAAGAGTATAAACCAATTAGTAAGTAACATTCTATAAAGGTATTAATGATGTGTTACGTATAAAATTAAATATACTATTAATATTTTTGCCAAGTTATTGTGTAAAAATAAACAAATAGATAAATGCGAGTCTCCTTTTTTTATACCTTATTTGTTTACCAATTTTAATTTGTTCATGCTAATATGGTAATAACGGTAATCTGAAAATAAATAAAATAATTATATATTCTTAAAAAATATATAAGGTCCATTTGTCCGAAACGTGTGAAAGTTGAATATGTTGGTTCTAGTTTCAAGTAAGGCCCTCAACAAAAGACAAAAAAACCGGAACGCGTCAAATTGTATCGGAAATCGATGAAATTATCTAGAAGGAAAAGAGGTGGAAACCCAATATTTTCAGAGAAAAGGTAATCTAATTAAGCAGTAATAAAAAAATGTGAAATGAAGAAAAACAATGAGTTTGTATTTTGTTTTATGTTTATGTTGTTATTAACACTTTTTTATTATATGTATAAATTTATATTTCTAACCTCATGTTACATGGCTCAAGTAAAAAATAACACGGAACGGAAATAACCGAGCCAAAGAAATGTTTTAAAAATGTGTCCTACCCCATGATGTTTTGCTAATTCCTTATTTTTTATATAGATTTTCCATAATAATTCATTATTTTGACAATAAAAATAGTGTTTTAATAGTGTGAAGTAATTACGTTTCCCAAATTATGCATATTTTTTCAAATTTGATATTTGGTTTACCCAAATTATAAAAGGTAACTATGGTGCCACTTTCAAACTTGAACAAATATGGTCTACACAGACATTATTTTTATTGTATTTAGATAATTTTGATATATTTACAACTTAAACCTTCAAATTCAGAATCGAAATCAGAAATTCAAAATTATGGAACAAAATAAACGAAATAAAAATATTTTAAATTATAATAAGGCGACAAGGAAGATAATCCTGCATTTTCTTCCTCTGATAAGAGGTGATAGGATGGGAGAGGTCAGTGTTGTGCTGGCAAGGCCAAGGAAAACAAGTGCCACAATCAAAGCCCGTTTTGCCCTGGTGGAAGTCCGCAAATATTCTGGCGAGGTACTTGGCTACCATCCCTCCGGAGGGGTCAGGAAAGGGAAAACGCGCTACTAACGCCATTGTGTGGTGGAAGTCACCGTTCAAGGAGGAATTCTACCGGTGGTTATCACCAGAAAAAAAACCTTCTTTCGATTCTGTGATTTTGGTGAACAGTTAAAAAATGGAATTTTTCTGTTATATGTTTTGATGCGTCTGCGTTCTTTACTTTCATTGTCGCCTATTTTTCATTTTTTTACTTTTAATTATTACGTGGCAAATATATTTCTGTGCCCCCATTCAATAATTGGATATCCGGAGAAAAAGAATCCTCAGACATGGCGGCAGGATGGCGGGTAAGGTGAAGGAACCTTAGTGGGAAGGAACATTTCCTTCGCTCAAATACGTAACAATAACTATAGACTATGTTTTCAAATAGAATAGAAAATTACACTGTAAAAACATAATTTAAAAAAAATTAACGTATAGATTTTCGAAAAGGTCTTCCTGTGTTCTAAAGAAGTGGGCATTTAAGTTACACTTTTCGTTCCAAAGTTTTCTAAGGTGTTTCAAGAATTACTTGGTTATTGCGAAAGTTTAAAAAGAAGTTAAGTAATGTTAAAAAGAAAACAGGTGAAAGCCCTTTTCATCCTTTAAATGTCCCGGCAAAGTCATCAGTGCCGACGATAAGTTTTCATTTATAAAACGTTGCACTTTTTACACCGTCAACTGATGCAAAACAGTAAAACCCCTTCGCCTGGTTCGGTTGAATCAAGTCAGTGTGAATAATAAACCTGACCCTGTTAAACCGACCGATACAGTTGTGTCTTGATTTGATCAATACTGACAATAAGAAATCAATACTGTAAGAGTAGAACGCTAGTAGTCTATTTATTTTATCTCCATCCTATTTAGGAAAGCGATATCAATTCCGGAATATCTGAACCATATCAATCCCTTGAACGACGCACACTACATTTCTTTTATTTCATTTTCTCGTTCTAGCGTTTCTCCAGATGCTTTCAATTGTCGGCTCTGTAATATACTGTAATTGCACGAATTGCTGTATAGAAAAACGGCACTCACAATCAGGCAATACAAAAAACTGTCCCATTTATTGAGAGGTTTAATGGTTTAAACCAGAGTCGTTTAATCCCTGTTTTCATCGCAGAAGGGATTTATCATAGTTCATTCTATGTTTAATACAATAATATACGGCACTCTCAACACGACAGACAAGAATGACACGTCTACACGGAAAACGAACACTTTGAGCGCTGAAGATGATCTCAATAAAGATCGAAACGTTTGCACGATAAAGAAAATGTTTTTCTGAAACCAACGTCACACCAGACCGCATCTCACGACTTCCAAATAATAATTTAATAAATATATTTCACTTACCCAGCGAGCACGATGAAAAAGTCGAGCCGATTCCATGAGTCTGCCAAGTATGTCCCCTTTCCGTACACTCCCATAGCGATCATTTTAATTGACATCTCTAGGGCGAAAAATGCGAAGATGAAGTCATCGAACAGCTGCAAAGAAATGTTTCTGTTAGTAAAATAAGAAATTTAAAAAATGTTCAATTGGTGACATCCATGTGACGAGGATCTAAATTTTCTAGTTAACTTTTTTCTCCCGTATTATTGCTGTTTAGGTAACATGATGAAATCGTTATGGAAGGTTAGGACATTAACTTGAAAATTTACCTGAATAAACTGGAAAATTTACCACATTATAAAAAAGTTGACGTCTGTATTATACTTAAGAGGATATATGTCCTGATTTTGATAAATTATGAACAAAAACAATAAATTTGAAGATATGATAGTTCTTGAGTTTAATTGTAGAGCTATGCTTAATGCATTCATTAAAAATTTATTGTGTGTTAAATCAGATGTCATTTTTGTACAACTATTATTTTTTATTACACTACATCTAGGGACAGTTGTTGCTGAGTTGTTAAAGCATTGACTACATCACCAACCTCTAAGTTCCTCAAACTTATATCAAGGAATTCTAATTTTCACCTCGCCATTGTTTCATTAACCCTAGCTTGTATTGTAATGTGTTCACCGCCGAGCTGGATGCCATCTGTCTCGTCCTTGGAGTTTTTTAATACTAGGAGGATTCATCCTACATCGTGCTCACTGATTCCCTGAGTGGTTTGTGGACTCTAAAGACTAAATCTCGTGTGGATCTACTCGTCGTAATTTTGTCCAAAAGTTGCAATCCGACTCGCTGACTTGGAGTAATAATTAATAATAATGTGTAGAGATTAGTGACCGTTAATCGATAGTTATTCAGATATCGTGAGATGCGGTCGGGTGTGACGTAGGTTTCAGAAAAACATTTTCTTTATCGTGCCAACGTTTCGATCTTTTATTGAGATCATCTTCAGAGCTCAAAGTGTTTGTCTTCTGTGTATTTGTGCCATCCTTGCGTGTTGTGTTGAGAGTGCTCACGACAGGCAAGAATAGCACAATTACACAGAAGACAAACACTTTTAGCCCTGAAGATGATCTCAATAAAGATCGAAACGTTGGCACGATAAAGAAAATGTTTTTCTGAAACCCACATCACACCCGACCACATCTCACGATATCTGAATAACTATTAATAATAATAAAAAGAATATGGAAAAGAAAATGTCAGCAGTGTCAGTTGACTGGGTATTCCGAAAAGCTCTTGTGCGTCAAGAGCACGGTCGATAGGTGAGCCTCAAATGGTCTTAACCGCAGAATAATCCCAACCTGACTCAGATTTAGCCATATGCGGTTGACAACGCAGTCATTATTTTTGGGACAAAACCCGCAATCCAATAGAAAAATCGCTCCATGAAAGACAAATGAAAGAAAACAATTGGATGATTTCGATGACTTTTTGGCAATGTCACACATATATGACACGAGATATTCGGTTATGCAAAATAAATGCAAGCAAAATACTTTTTCTGAACTGATGATTGGAAAATGTTGGTGGAAATTTTATTTTTGAACTGTAAAGCTGCCTTAAAGTTGCTAGCTAAGCCAGATTATAAAAATTTGAAAAAAAAATCTGTTTAAAATTACTCGGAATATAAAATGTTGCAATTGACCTGTGATACCATAAATTTTCAAATTTCAGAAATAAAACCTCTAGATTTTCACAATTTTGGAGCTTACAATAATTTAATTTACAATGAAATCGCAATAATTAAGTAAATTTTGAAGCTTTTCATATAATACTTAAAAAAAAGGACGACGAATCAATTATCAAAACATACACTAATGTAATGCTGATCATAATGATAAACACAGACTTCAAAGAATGTAGCCGTTGCAGGTATGTCTATGGTCTTTCCTATTTACTAATCGAAATACACAACAGAAAAAGCTTTTTAACAAAAAGCCCTGGGCATTTCGTGATGAAACCCTTTCAAAATGCGAGGGACCCAGATGGCAAAAACAATGTAATGCTGACTTTTTTCAGAGTATCACCCACCCTTTTCAAACTTCCTTGTGTTGGTCGGAATCGAAAAGATTCAATATTCTAAATTATGACACGTCGTGAATGGAAACATAATTGTCCTTATTGAACAATGTGATAAATGCCCAATGATAATCGATTGTTTGTTTCGAAATTTTTTTTGAACTTGGAATTGCATAGTTTGTTTTTAATAATAATTCATTACCCTTTCTGAATAGAGAACTTTTTTTGTAGTACTTGTATTTTATTTTGATAATTTTGTACTAAACACCAAATGTACACAAGGTGGATAAAATTGATTTTTTTTCTGTTAATCGGTTTAAGTGTTTTGTGTTCAACTGCTTTGTTTAACTTTTAGTTTTACTTTTAATTACATCTGGAGCTAGAATTGTTTGTTAAATGGTTTTCTCTTGCTGGTATCCACCAAGTCCATTCTCAACAGTCGAGTCTTTAGAAGTATAATGGAGTTCGAGTATAAATTTTAGTCTCTACTCGCCTTACTTTATTGACTGAAAAACCATTATTGACTGTATAAAACAATAAGGTATCGATTAAATTCGTCTGTAACGGTGTGTATTGTTCGAAGCGGCTCTGTAATGGTGAACTTTTCCGGTATTTCCATAACGTTCCATTTGAAGAAATGGTAGCCACCCAACATTCTCAGTGTGAAGCCGTGGAAATGTAATACGATTTTCTCGCTTGTGGCTGGGGTACCTCATAGTTAATGAGATACTAAACCCAGGTAGCGTGCAGATACGGTAGCAGCTGCGCTCCTTAACTCAGGAACCCACCCCTCGGCGCGGTGTAACGCAAGGACTCGAATTTCTATAATTGCTACACGAAGCGAGGAGGTTTTCTTCCCCATTTGCCCTCCCTTATATCGAATGGGAATAAAATATTTGTCTTACCTGGAGGATCTGACACCTGTTCGATTCGCATTTGACGACGCAGGGTTGGTACATTCCTAGAGTGACGCAATTGAGCAGGATGACCATCATGCTTACCCTCTCGAACCACGTGGATATCTTTGTTAAGGAAAACATATGTAAATAATGCTGAAAAGATATTATAAAAGAGATATTATAATAGAATAAAAAATTATTTAGAAACATGGATATTACAAGATACATGTAATTGGACGTAGTATTGTTAGGTTTGGGTTGTATTTTCCCATCGTATTTTAATAGCTTGATAGTTTATATTTTGTATGTATTCGATGAAGTTTAAATAAATTGTAATTATTTAAATTTAAAAAGTGTAGCTTTAGTTTATGATGTCTTTTTCACAGTTGACATCTTTACTGAATCTTCACATGTCGATTGTGTTGCTTTCTTTACTTTTAGTACTTTTGTCAGTTCCAATTTAGAGCCAATCCACCAAATCGGCTGGGATCTCTTGTAGGCTAGTGCATTTATTGTTTTTCAAGGGAACACCAGGATTAAAGAAAAATACGGGAAAGGTACTGAATAATAGACGGAGAATATGAAAAAAAGATCGGCACAAACACAGTATTGTGTTTTTAATGTAAGGATGTATTAAGGTAAATTAATTTGAAAAGTTGATCATATCATTCAAAATTATTATTAACATTGTTACTATCAGCGAAAAGAAAAAGCACTTATGTAACTATTAACTTTTGGAATTCATTCATGCATCTCACTTTCAATTCTTGTGGAATAAATTAAATCTGCCCAATGAAAACTATAGAACTAACTGTATATATATNATATATATATATTAGCTTTCAAAACATCAGCGAACACATGCAGATACACTTAAACGAATATAAATCATCAGTAGCTGCAATAATACTAAAATATAGTACTTTCACATAATACTAAAGTACTTGAAGTAACACGTTTCTACTTTTTTAAAATGTATTATCTTAATAAAGAAAACGTGTTTATTATTTAAATAATAGTAATAAATTTGAATGTTTTAATTATTTTGTAAAATTAATTAAATACTTAATAATATATGGAAAACAGGAAAAACAAAATAAGTAAGCCAGAATCAATTATATCCAAATCATACATGTATTAATTAAACTGCTCAAATTGAATAAGTATATTTATTTTTATCCTATTAATTTAAACTAAATTAACCGATATATTATATAAACTCTCGTAGGTTAAATACAAAAAAAATTTTAAATGTACATTTATTTTTCCAAAGGAGTCTGTAGTTTCTTTATAATACATTAATAAAACCAGTGCATCAAAAGAAAATTTGAATTATTTTCGTCTAAATTTTATAAAAATTAAAAATTCCTTTCTTTTAATTTAGACATAACGTTTGATTAAAAAAAATGTATATAAAATTTAATTTTAGCACTGTTCTCAAAAGAAAAAATGTTGAAATCTTTAAAAAAATGTTTTATTTTATTTAAAAAAACTCTACAGCTATAAATTATACCTATCTATATATACCTAAACTATAATAACTTTTAATGGAACATATGGATGAAATATATGGATCTCCTGCATACATAGGTATGTTTTTATTTAAAAAAATAAATGTGGTACTTGACGGTATAATAATAACAGGGAGTAATACAAACTAATTGAATAGTTGAATAGTCGCAAAAATATAGAGGATATTTGTAATTTATTCCTATTATATTATTTTTCATTAAATTAATCGATGTATACTTGTTAGTTGGATAAAACAAAATAGAAAATACAAACCAAAGACAAAAAACCTAATTTTTAATAACGGATTAGGGATAGTTAACACGAAGATTATCAATTTTTTCTACATTTTAATCTAGTTGTATTCTTTTTAACCATGGAAAGGCATCATCTTGAACCAGAAGTTCACAATATTATTGTGAGAATGAGTGGATATTGAAGAGGCAGTTGGCGTTTCTCAGAGCGTGGTCTCTCGGGCTTTAGCGAGTGAAGAAAGTACCAAAAGGAGGCCTTGTAGTGGATCTCAGTGCATTACGACGCTAAGGGAGAGAAATAGTAGAATATGTTTTCGCATGGCATCTACACTTGGCCTCAAATCATATAACTCTTTTAGATGACCTACTGCAACAGTCCGCCACCAGCAACTCAGGAGAACATGGTGCAGCGACCGGCTAGAAGGGAACACCAATTGGAATGCTGTCATGTTTACTGATGAGTCGCGTTTCTGTCTATATAGTTGTAGCAGGCGCCAAAGAGAGACGGGGAGATGCATACAATGCCCCACTTCGTGCTCCTTTCAGTGTAGTTTGGAAGAGGCGGTGTAATGGTTTGGGCTGGGATTTACACGGGAGTACGAACTGGTTCAACCTCATCGCAGTCCGTTATGTCCAAGAAATTATCGAGGAATACATCCCTCCATCGAGGGATCTCATTGGCAGGGATTTTCGATTCAAGTATGACAATGCCAAACTTCGTACAGGCAGAGTTGTTCATCTATGTTTCGAAAACTGGGATTTTCCCATCTTCCCCTTATCCTATTGTCTCCAGAACTCAATCCCATTAAGCACATCTGGGGTGCGTTGTAGAGAAGGCTTTTCGCTCACCATCCGCAGCCAGTTGAGCTGCAACATTGACTGCAGGGTTGCAACACCTATGGATTGAAATTCCTTATGACTATACTAGTGAAAACCTTATTAACAGTACGCCTAACATGTGCACAGAAGCTAACAGATAACTTAACACACGGTATTAATTGTTAAAAACATTATTGTTTCCAATAAAAAAAATTATGGAATTAAGGCCTTTTATTTTATATATTACCAACTCCACGGTTCATATCTTCTCTATTGATAAGTTGAAAAATTCCAATTTCTCCGTGGTTGAAAACCTTTATTCAATTTAATAAATTACATGGTCGTTTCGGGCTTCTGGCCCATCATCAGTAATTAACATAGAGAAATCTCATTGTATAATTCCCAACCTGAAGGCACACCCATCAGTAATTTCCAATTTTTTTGTATTTGTTTTAAATATATTAAAAAAATGGAAATTAATGAAGGGTGTGCCTTCAGGTTGGGAATTATACCATGAGATTTCTCTACGTTTAGTTTCTGATGATGGGCCAGGAGCCCGAAGCGGCCATGTAATTTACTGATTGAATAAAGGTTTTCAACCAGGGAGAACTTGGAATTTTTCAACCTATCAACAGAGAATCTTTTATTTTGTTTATCAAAATCTCTTAATTACGTTTTCGTTCAGTAAAAAACATAATAAGTTCTACTAAATTTTAATGCAATTCACAATAAAAATAAAATAAAAATGCTTGCAAAAGTATATATTATAAAATTGGCAATATACCTATTCATTTTTGAGTAAATTGTATATCTTTACTAGTTTACTCTTTTTTATACTCACTATGTTTCCACCAAAGCATTTGTCAAGAAAAGGAGTTTTCACTCACCACATAGCGCTGTAATTTAGTTAAACCTTCACGAGAATGGTAATTCTTCCTTAACTAATGAACTGAGCGAGTTAAATATATGAGGTTGTAGAGAAACGCCTCGCTTTTTCTTTCTCTCTTACTCTCTCACATTCTATCTTTTTCTCTTTCTGTCTCTCTCCTTGTCCCTCTTTCTTTTTTCTATTTTCTCTTTTTACATCTACTGTTTTATTTTTCCGGGCTCTCACTCTCTTCTCTTTTTATATCTTTCTTTGATAAAAGCAAACACTAATATAATAATGAAAATGGAAAAATATTGTAGAACAAACCCGTGTGCAATAATAATTACTAATAAAAGTACATTAATAATACTTTAAATTAATTTTACTTTTTATCTAAGTTTTGGTTGAGATGGAAAAGTTCGGGGCACGAGCGGAATTCGAACCCACAACCTTCGGCCAAATACGCCGCTGCTCTAATCATTTGAGCTGACTTGAATCCATTCCGAACCCTACTCCTCATCTCAACCTACAAACTTTCGAATTTTCCCTCTTTTTTTCCATATTTTCAAATATAGTGTAATCATGATTCGATCATTGACGTTTTATGAAGTGGTCACGGGGAGCTGTTAACGAAGTAAGTATTTCTGTTATTATTATCTTAGTCCATATATGTATTTAGTAGCCTTTCAGTGTATACCAGATCGTTCCTTTAATTTGCCTCCGAGTTTAGGTCTGCAGTATTAGAGGACCGCCCATCGCCGCTTACCCCTACATCGAATAGCCCACTCAACTCTGAAAGCTGCTTATACCATAAAGGGTATTTTAAGGGCTTAGGACAACGTCGGCCGAAAACTGTGTCAGAGTTAGTTGCGTTTTACCTAAAACTGGAAAAATGTTAGGAAGTGCGAAACCAGCTTTGAGTTGAAGATGTAGGAACGTCTTCAGTCCTGTTTGGAAATCCTAGAATATTATTTTAATAGTATTTCTTGAGATTGCAGGTAATGGATCGATTCGGAGTGTTGAAATATCGTTCTTTTTGCTTACTAAAATTTTATATTAAAAAATGAGAAGAGAAATGATAAAATGTAGCAGTTTCCAACTAAACACGTACTCAGAGCATCCAAATTAACTATTGCGATTAAGTATCTGGCGAAACTTTCACACTAGTTACTTTTAATGGACCATACGGCCCAACCCCCAAATCCCAATCATTTACAACCCCTGCCCCAAAAAAAATTTTTCTTAACTAACAAAAAAATATTAATAATATTCATAAAATATTAATTTTAACTAGAAAAACGGGGCCTCCGTGGCCGCAAAAGTTTAGGCGTTGATACGGCGTTCATCACTGTAAGCTGAATGCTCGGGTTCGAATCCAGCGACCATGAATTCGAACCCGACACACTTACAAATGGGGTTTTTTTCAAACCACCGGCACACCGAGGCACACGATATGACCTCTGCTGTTTCGTACCCTCGTTCTGTTTTAAACTTGCCAAAAGTTTAAAAAACTTACCCTAATACTGGCAAGAAGAACGGGTCTCAAAAAATTAGATTAGAGAAATGATAAAATGTAGCAGCCAGTTGAGTAAAATATTTATACGCTAATAAGTTTAAAAAAAAACAGTACACGACTTTTTAAAATTGTTTTATCTAGGCTTGAAGAGGAAAAATAGCATTTAAATATTTAATAAGAGCACGTTGTATGTGTGGAATTATTTTGCCCTTCGCTGAGCGGCTAGAAAAATAAAGCAAGGGAGCCAAAATAGGGCGAGAAAGCATAAATTGAACAAAATTGTAGTTACCTCCTTCCTTCCAACGACAGGCTATTATTTATTTTCCACCCCTCATAACGTTTGTACAACCGTCGCTCTTACTGCTTATAATTTTTCCTCGTCTTCAATAACACATGAGCCAAACCACTTACCGCTCTCTAAATCATACTGGCTCGTCCCTTTAGCGGTTAGAGCGAAACCTTGTTTCTCCCGACTTTGAAAATAATGTGTACTTCCAGCACTGGTATAGAGTATCTTCATTTTTTGTCTTCTCATTTACTTCTTTTTTGGTATATTTTACACGAACGTTTATTTCATTTACTATTTATGCATAAGGGCTTTACTTTAAAGCGTTATAGTTATACAATAGACTGACGTGGAATCCTCACGCAAGAATCAAGCGCCAAGAAAGAAATAGAAGAAATCAGCCTTGATGGTAAAGAATTAATTAACGCTGTATAAATCTTTATTTCGACCTTATTTTGTCATCCGGAGCGGAAATGTGGGGCACCACCAAGCATTGCAATCAAAAGTCTGCAAAGTATTCTTCAAACTGTTTTCTACGTCTCTAATCTCACTCTCCCAAATGACCTTAATGTATCCATCGTTAAAGAATTGATCCTTTCTCGCTTCCTCAAGTTACCCTTTAATCTTCTAACCCATCGTAACTTACTGCTCTTGCCCTCTCCATTACCTCCCAGCCTAGGTGCTAGCATTGGCTTCCTTCCTAAAATACGTGGTGCAGTACTGGTACCAAGTGTTAGTATTTTTCCAGGGATTTTATACACTTCAGGTACAGGTTGCAAATAAATATTATATACAATATAATATATATATAATATTTATTGCAAGGTTGGTCGAAGCGACCACCTACATATAACTCGTACTTCATTGGCCACCCGGACAATTGGGAACTGCAGTCTATATATAGTTAGATTTTATGGGTGTTAATGTATTATTGGTGTGAATAAAGTAAAAGAGCCGAAACTAAGTCACACATGTATGCTAAATTGGATATATGTATAATATAGTTGTATAGGGATTTTTGTAGGGTGATGGAAAAATATCGAATACTCTATCGCCCTTACTAGTGTGATGGTATGTTGGGGGTTGCATGTGTTCGGGGCTGACACCAGACTTAGTTGTCGATATATCCGGAGCCTAACTTCGGCGGGTGCAAAGGACTTGATAGAGATCTGAGCCCGGACTTGCAACAATACCGGGAGAGATGATTGTCATAGATTTTTTTTTAAAATTTATTTTTGGCCTTATGATCTTGCATATTAGCCATGGTACGAATTTTTGTGTGTTCAAATTGGGGGTTATCGGGAAAAAAGGGCCAGAGGCGACGGTGGGAATCGAACCCACGACCGCGGCGTGAGAGTCTCTCATGCTAACCACTCGGCTACCGCGGTCATAGTTTTTCATAAGTGGTTTAATTATGCATAAACACGGAAACTGAAAATGGATTAGGACGTTTAAGGCCTGCATAAAAACTCTAACAACAATTATTTCTAAACAAGCTTGAATGAAACCTAGGGAAAACATGACAAATATAAATTTGAATCTTAAATTTTGTGTCACTTTATCCATTAATAATTCATTTAATTAAGACGTAATTGCTTTTTAAATTATCGCTGGTTCGAACTTCCAGTTTTTACTCAATAAATAAATTTTATTTATTGACCGTCGTTTTGAAATTTTTACTTCCTTTTTATGGTGGACTATGAACGTCTATAAAATAATCGTTTTACATTGTTTATACTTTTTTTTTAGTTTTCACCATATTCAATATTTTATGGAATGGTACATGTCATGAAATCTGGTGGGTTTATTCGCCGATTAGAGAAAAAGAAGTCTAATTGGTTCTTGTATTTAAAAGTAAAGTAAAAATTTACCTGTGTACGGTACAACTAAAAAGAGTTGTATTAGAAAGCCTGGCGATCTTTTGTGCAAATTAAATACCCCCTGTCTTATCTGAATAGGGTTAATTGTTGAAATTGAAAAAAATCTACGAAAAGGGCAAAATCCTCGTCGTGGACCGGACAAAAAGAACCGATATGTCAAAGCTGAAAAAATGTGTTGCCGTGAGATTTCTTATATTTTATTCCCCGCTCAGATCGGAACTTTTCAAGCGGGGGTTAAGCTTTATGGACAACTTCCGCAGCTTATTGCCTAAGTGCTTTCAAAACCCTTTCTTTTTTTTCAATTTTTCTGTATTCTCTTCTTTATGCAATATCACTCTGGGCGGATGTTTCAGACAGGCTTGTTTTCTGATCCTTATTAGAGTCACGTATCCCGTTCTCCAACTAAGCACGTACTCAGTGCATCCAACTTAACGATTGCGATTAACTATCTGGCAAAACTCTCACACTACTTACTTGTAATGGAGCATACGGCCCAACCCCCAAATCCTAATCATTTACAACCCCCCCCCAAAAAAAAATCTTTCTTAACCAACAAAAAACTATTAATAATATTCATAAAATATTAATTTTTACTAGAAAAACGGGGCGACGGTGGCCGCAAAAGTTTAGCCGTTGATACGGCGCTCATCACTGTAATTTAAAGATCCCGGGATCGAATCCAGCGGCCCTGCATTCTAACCCGACATACTTACAAATGGGCTTTTTTTCAAACCACCGGCACCCCGAGTGTTTATATGACCTTGCTGTTGCGAACCCCCGTTCTGTTTTAAACTTTCCAAAAGTTTAAAAAACTTACCCTAATACTGGCAAGAAGAGCGCGCCTCAAAAAATTAGACAGGATATAAAGGGTGTCCCAGTTCCTTCTGACGAACTCAGAGAATCGATTCTACTCTTCGTTTGGAGCAAAAAGTGCCCAGGAGAAAATTTTCGCAAAGTTCTCTATTTTGAAGATATTCGTCAATTTAGGTTTTTTTCAACTTTTCAATACCTTACCACATAAAAACGCTTACAACTTCCAAAATGTTGAGACTACAATAAATCCAATTATACCATTTGAAAGAACGCTAAATTTGCGGTAAGATACTTCTATTTGCAATAATCTGAATGACATAAAATGTTAGCTAATATTAGTTGGAACATGTCAAAAATACAAAATTTAAAATTTTCGTCATGATTGCACGTTCTACTGAGGTTACAAAAAATACCTACAACTTGTCAAATTTCACAAAAACTTCTTCATCTAATATGCTTTACGTTGATTTTTCAACTCTACTAGAAAGTTATTTAAAAACCTGGATATATCAACTGTTTGTCGGCCCATAAATCTTCCACTTTATATATAGTGCTATTATATGTTATAAACTGTATTTATACCATCATATTTTTAAAAACATGATAAGCTTATCATTGATATCTTATCGAAAAAACCAATAGTTGGTATCCTCAATTTCAAAAATTAGATTTAAAATATATCTATAAACAAACGTTTGTAAAAATATTTTATTTAAACAGTAATAATGTGTATCAAAAAATATTCGTATATTTTCTTATTTAAATTTTATATATCTATGAAATATAAATTTGAATTTTATTTGTGGCTAAGAGTATGTGTATGAGATCTGGCCTATACAAAACGATTTGAGAAAACAACTCAGAAGGTTATAATACTTGTTTTACAGTGTATGAAACTATAGCAATTGCATTAATGTGTATGTATTAGGTTTATTAATTATCTCTATATATTAACGTGTAATAAACAACTTTAGAGTTTAGCCAAAAATGAATAAAGCATAATTTTATTCATTTGTATTTTATCCGATATGTTGACAAACTATAACCAGGAAGGCGTCCTAATCAGATTTAACTTTTGGATGAATGGACAATGAGTTAATCTATTTAGATTTTTAATTGCTAGGTTTGGATGAGCTTTAGTAAATAAAACTCTAAATGAAAAACCTATAGTTAAAATTAGTCATAGTAACAATAATATAATTTTTCGATCGTGTATTTTTTTATTGTTAAGCTACTAAATAAAATATAATGCCTGAGTTGTCATAAAATTGATAGATTATCACAAAGAAATAAAGATTATTGAAATTTGGAATATTATTAATATTAATAACGTAATAATGTAATTTGATGGATCAACTGAATCACAATGAAGTGTTCAAGAATTCAAATTTAAATCATTACATTTTTACAAAGCTACGTTTTTATTAATAGTTATAGAAAATGATCCCTCGAAAATTAAACATTTAAAAGCAACTTAATTGCAAAAGCTTCATATTTTTTTATTTCTAAAAATTTTGTTTAAAAATCAAATTTGTGGTTATACAAACCAGAATCATAAAAAATAAATTGTACCAACATACACTTTTTTCTAATCAAAAATTATATAAAATATAACATTGCTTTCAGGAAACTAAATCTAAACCTCAATACAAACATGCTATGCATTTTACATATTATACTTTACATTCTTTCAATAAAATATCCGCCGATTGTTGTAGACGTTTCGTCTTTTAGATTAACCTGCTTATAAAACCATGCCGGCAAATAGCTGACCAATCATCGTTAGTACTAAATTTTGTTTAAAACAATTTATTGAGACGATTATTCTGAAAATCCAAATAACTCGTCTATCCATTCTGTTCTTAAAACAAGGTGGTTCACGTGTGTTTATTTTATGCTAGTGACATTTTAAATCATAATTTCTTATCTGATCTTATTTGATTTATGATTTAACGATCCCTAACCATCCTTTTGTAATTAGACAACCAATTTTTATATCTTTCATGACAAAAATACAATTTTTTAAGTAAAAGAATTTATTATTATTATTATTATTATTATTATTATTATTATTATTATTATTATTATTAATTTTTAAGGGCGTTTTAACGGCTAAGGTCATTTCACGCCCTAACATCCAAACCTTCTATGTTAGGTTAGCTATATCTCTTCTGAGTGCTATAAAGCTCTGACTCCAAGCTTTAATTTTTCTTTTTAAAATTCTTAATTCGGAAGGCCAAATGCATACAAAATTCCTATTTTAAATTGCATAAAATTTAATAAAATTATAAAATTTATTTCTGTTTCTTTTTTTAATTAGAATTGTGAATTTTGTTCCATAATTTAAAAATTCCCCGTAGGCTTGTATGGCTAATAATAATAATAATAATGGAGTCAGACTAGCAACAGTCTAAGCATGAGTATTGGCTCATCCTTATCCTTTTATTCTTCCATTCAAATATGATACATAAACTAATTCTACATAACAACAATAAGAAACAAAACACAATAACATTTCTTTATCTTTATCTTCTTTTTTTTTTGTTTTGGAGGGAGCTATTTTTCTTATTTAAATTGCGATTTTGGGCATTGCAGTTTATTCCCCCGCAATTTGTATTTTCTTCCATTTCATTTTTCCGCTCCGGCAGCCTCAAAAACCTCTGAAAAAATAAATCTTGCACGCACAACTTTTATTCAAACATTAGCAGGCATTCAATGGTATAACAATTTGGGAAAAGGCCTAAATCTCATTATAAATTCCAATAAATTTGAGAAAGCTGAAAAGTGCTCTTCGAAAGAAACACTGGGGACCCAGTAACTCCTGTAAATCACTCGAAAGGTTGAGCCTTTGCCTAAAGGGTTGTAAAGTGGGACAGTCGACCAAAATATGTTTTACTGTCAAAATAGTGCGTTCTCCACTTCGCGTACATCGAGGACAAGTTGGAAGGTTGTTGCCTATTAAAAGCAGAATTTGTAGTTATTATCCAAATCATTGTTGGGATGATTTACTGATTAATTTCCCGAAAATCCGGCCGAACCGTGTTTCTTGGGAGCTCCAAGTCCGAGTTGTCATCTATAAATTGATTGATGAAGCCAATAATTCAGAACCGGCTCAATTAATAATAACCGAAAGGGGTCGATACAAGGGAAGTGTAATTCGTTTAAACGACGTCACTGTCAGATTTATTCAACCGCATATTCAACGGCCAACTATTACTGTCGGAATATTCGTCGTTTCCATTCGAGTACGAAAAAACACACTTTTAACAAAAACAATTACTTAATTGTTTTAATTGTGTACATCTTTATAAACGCTGAGAAGAAAAAAATTGGCCATCCTGTTTTTATTATATGGATTTATTATTTTTGAATACTTGAATACTACAAATCGATATAATTTCTTTTTACTTTACTGGATATTATTAAAGAAAAATATAACATATAGCTAAGTAAAAAAATCAAATAAAAAATTAATTTATGCAAAACAATTTCACCAAAACTATTGCTATGGAAACATGAAGAAAATATTCAATTCAATAAGTAGTATTTCTTCCCCTGGCATTCATTGTGACAACGATTTTATGAGGTGTCGAATGAAGTGCTGTAGAATATTTTCACACTCTTCGACCTGTACCATTTATTCATTATTATTGACGCCTGCAAATATTGTCGCATAATTGGACAACTTTTTATCTTTTTTGTCTCCTCGTCCCGAAGGTGTTCGATAGGGTTCAAGTCGGGAGAACATGCTGGCCAACCCAAACATTGATATTGAAGCCTCTTAGCATCAACAACGATCCTAGCTGTATGGGGCGTTGTATTTTAATGCAAAAGATAAAACAGTTTATATCGCCAATTATTGGCATGTCAGGAACAACTTCTGATAACGCCATCTTCAATGTTTCGCGCAGCTGGTAGGGAACCCTCGATGAAGATCAGGCTTGTACAATGAAAATAGCTGCGTAAACCATAACACTACCACCTCCATAGCGTCTAAAGATTCTAGTCCAATCTTACTCAAATCAATTGTGATTTCTTGCGAAACTTTCTGAGATGTGACACGATAGCTATATGATGGCCCTCTTGAGTAACCAACCTTCAGTAACTATCTTGAAAGCGATGCAAGACCCTTCGGACAGTTTTTCTCAGAATGTTAGAGCACATTCGCCTGACTTCTTCCATCTTCCAACAATTCTACGATTCTAGTCAAATCTCTGTCACTCAAAACACTCAAACAAATTTGAAACTTTAAAATGGTTCATTTAAAAAAACAAACCACCGGAACTTTGAGAAAGAAGCCTTTTAAGAAGAACTTTGCGAAGAAAAACCAACAAAGAAGAGATTGACTATTCAAAGATTTATTTACAAAATTCAAGTGCAAACACAAGTGTGAGATTTTACCTGTGTTTTATTCACCTCTAATCCTTTAAAACGGACCAAAATTTTTTTTTACGAGGGTTCGCAATAGCAGAGGTTATATCAAACCTCGGGATGCCGGTGTTTTTGAACAAAAGCCCATTTGTAAGTATGTCGAGTTCGAATGCAGGGCCACTGGATTCGAACCCGGGAACTTTACCTTACAGTGATGAGCGCCGTGTCAACGACTAAACCTTGCGGCCACCTACGCCCCCACCAAATGTTGTCGTGTGATAATCAATGAAGATTGTCTAAGAGTTGTTAATTGTTAAAAAATATTAAATGTGGCAATTTTTGGCCAATCAATGAAGTTATATATGGGATAACCCAGTGCGTTTAGTTTTTTAATATGATTGAAGCGTTTAGAAACAATTTCTTATTAAATAATTTTACGTTCTAGTCCAGAAAAAGAAAAAATGAATCTTTAAAACGTCGAATACAAATCAACTTCTTTACATCTACATGACCGAAAACCCTATGCACATACTAATAAATAATTTTATTTACTGTAAAAAATATTCCAATTACGAAATAACTAGTATAGTCATTCAATTTTATATTTTTAAGCCTAAAATGACCCACGAATTTTATGATAGCCTAAACAACGGTTTGGTTACAATTGTCTCATATCAATCGTTTTCAGAAAGATCTACAGGTAAGGCGGATGTGAAAAAATGTGAGAGGTTTCTGGACAAATTCGAAATGTGAAAAGAAGCGTTGACAACAATGAAGTCTCTTTGTTTGGAGCAACCGGTACTTTCTTTGAATTGTTCATCACTGCTCAGCGTGACAATTGTTCCAGTGCTGACGAGCATAAATGAATAATGAATTGAGATCCAGCCGTACAACTAAACATCAATTTCTTTCCATAAATATGTTTAGACATTGACGAGTATTTTATGGTTTTACAGTAATATTTACACCAAATTTCATTACATTTAAAAATAGGGTTATATTTTGAAATAAAACATTTCCAATACAACTATTTTTGGTTAGGTCAAGGTCCCTAAAATTCACGATGGCATCGTATATTTTACATAGATTGTATCGCACTATTTTTAATATATTATTGTTATTTAGTGCTAATAAATTAAAATTAATGTATAAAGCTAAAAAACGCTGAGTTAATATTAAGACTTATCTAAGTTATTAGAGAACTGTAAATATTAAAAGCTGACGTAAGCTAACGCCCGACATGTTAGATACTGAGACAATTTATGACCCCAAAATTCATAAAATGAAGTGCACAAATCGCACAGTAGACTATTTTTCGTAAATATTTTACATCAGTCTAGAATAGAATTCGTTCTAGGTTTTTCACTTTCGTGCATTTTTTTCTGCTTTTAAATTCAAAAAAGTGAGAATTTTGATGTATCAATACGGCGGGTTTTTAAGTTTTAAGCAATTGTTGGCAAAATTGACTCCAGTTTTGAATTCCAAAACACTGGTGTAAAAGTGATGATCACTGTTGAGTTGTAAGTATCAGAAATATCGACAGGAATGATTAGATGATTTCCAAACAAAAAAAATAACTCGCAAATATAAATAAACTAAAGTTCAGTGTAATCGTCATCATTTCATCATGTTCTTGCCAAAATTCATGCTAATAATTGAAAATAATTAAGGAAACGAATTATTTTTCGTTTATGATAAAGAGGTAAAATGTAAAAAAATTTGGGTCTAATCGAAATCGTGTATACTGAAAACATTTCCTACAAACCTTCTTTCCTCAATTTTTATCCTTATAAAAAACAGTTTAAAGACCTAGCATCGAAACGAATTATATTTTTTTACATATTACATATTGTCCTATATGCTATAAAAACTAGGGCAGAAATGTATCCAGAGGACACTTGCTATGAAAAGCTGGTACCCTTGATCTTTTATCGGATTAAGGAAAAGAAGGTCTCGGCGGCTGCCGTTTTTTGAGGCAGCGTGGAGGGTTCTTGGTATAGGACATTTTGGAGAGGGGTTGAGCAGTAATTAGGGTTAGGATCGGTTAAAAAGTAGGAGTGAAACTTGAAGAACCGAGAACGGATGTATTCTTTAACGAAGGGTGCTTGGTCATTGTGGATTGTGCAATTAGAATCATAGTAAAGAATGTTGATTGGAATGCGTGTGTAACGTTTCGGTTTGAATGTACCGCCATGCCCCTCTACACACATCTGACAGTGAAAGGAGTAGGGGCTAGGAAAGGGCTATTTTTTCAGTCAAACAAACAATTCCCTTTCTCTCCTCCATGGGTTAAGAGCTGTTTATTTACAATTAAGAAAATTTGGTGTGCACACAATTCAAGTGAGTAAATTTTATATTTTGACGTCAAAAAACTAAAAATAATAATTGTATTTTAATTCAAAAAAGGGTTGTCACAAAAAATATATTTTTATAAAGAAAACTAAAAGAGATAGCATTTGATTTTAAAAGTTATGTTAAAATATTAATTGTATTTTCTAATTGGTGGTCAAAAATTAATAATAACAACAATAATAATAATAATTTCCTTTACTTTTAATTTTCTTTATAAAACGAGAATTAACGTTGATCTTAAAATTAATGTTTGTAGATTCTAAAATAGGTTTTAGTACAGAATAAAAGATTCTTTAAATTAAAAATAATAATTAATAAAAGAAATTGTAATCTTTTTGAAAATAAATTGTAATAAAAGATTTAAATTTAATTAATATTTTGATCTCGTATTTATTTTGGTTTGAATTGAATATTGGAATTTTGTATATCAAAAAAAGGTGCCTGATCATTAAATTAAATTAATGTAGTCAGGTACAATCATAAAAAAACCTCTGGGACCTTGTTTTCGGTTGGTGTACGAGAGAATCGAAGTCACGATAGCTGAAATTGTAGAGCAGGTGTATCTAGCCGAAGTTCGTGGGTTCGAATCTCGCTCGTGACACTGACTTTTTTATCTCAACCAATTTCTAACATAAAAAGAATAATTAATTGAAATAATATTTAACATTTTGGCTGATTAGCTTTCGTCAAAACTGCTAATAAAGTAACAATAATTATCAAGACATACAACAATAAAAACAAGTTCTAGATTAGTTCATTAAAAATCTGATAGTGTTCAATGAAAAGAAAGCATAGGTTGTTTTACTACATTACACACGATGTATGAACGTTTAGTGAATCTACATTGTTGGATTAAAAGTAGGATGTGGTAAATATTACACAGATTTTATAAGACTTGCTAAAATTTTATAATTTTTTATAATATTAATGTTTGTGTTTGCGCCGATCTGTAATAATTTAAACTTAGAACGACATGACTTATTGATAAAACTAAATTTTGTTTTTTGTTCGATTTTTGAATTTTAATGTTTGGAAAGTTCTGTCAGTGTTCATTTCCAGGGAGAGGACGTGTCAAGTAATAACTCAGTGTGTTAATCTCGCTAATGTAAGTTGTGAAGTTTGTTAATTAATAAACGTAACAGTGCAAAGTCTATGGTGTTTTTTTTTTCAAGACTAGTTAACGTATTTTAATGCCGCTCTTCGTAATAATGGAAAAAGTTTTGCAAATTAGTTACAAAACAACCGGTATGCTTGGAGGATGTTGAAATAAAAATAATCACATAAAGTCATTAAGTTATTTTGAAAAACTTTGTAACAAATTCTGTTTGGCGGTTTTCTTTTTAACGTAAAACGTTTTGTTTTTATTACGAAAATCTTTTTTTCGTCATATGACTTTTTGAACTTATGAAAGAGAAAAACGTCTGGCACCATTGAATCAAGAAACTAAATTTTACAAAATACATTACCATGTAAATTCTGTAAATCTATCTATATAATTAAAAATAAGCTCTCTATTTGTGTATTTCTTGACTTTCTATTTAATCTTAGAATAAACAACGTTCATTGTAGGTTGGGAACAAAATATTAAATAAAGTGCTCGATATTTTTGTAAACCAAATGTCCACATTTGTAAAGTAAATACAATATTCACTACACTTTAATTATTATGCAAAATATTGTTGATGTGAAAAATTAAAGATAGGTTTATATTATCAGTAGAGGTAAGAATCTGAAAATTGCAAAGGGTCGTCAGATCATCAAAATGATAAGCCACTTCCCTCATAGAAACTTGTAATTTGGCACAAAGGTAGGTTTTATACCAAAACCAAGACGTCGTCTACGTTGCTGTGACGAACAAACAAATTTGACAAATGAAGGAAACCCTAACCGTGAAAAATGGCCAAATTCCAGATCTCCTCCAAACAGTTAGTCTATCAATGTACCCTCTACATTTATCCAGGTCCCCTCTTTTTCTAGTCGATAACCTGAGAGAACACAAAAGAAATTATAAAAGTTCCAGACTCCCTCCCAAAAAAGTCAGCCTATCTACATTGTGGCCAAGCACACTTCTTAACACTTGGGAAGTTTTTGAATGGGCAATGAAAAGTCTGAAACTTTTTTATATTCTTTTAAATTCTCTACTTTCCCTTCATCCCCCACTCCACTGTGAGCAAATACGTTCCTGATACTTTAATCCTCATTCGGAAACTGGCCAATTGTTAAGTAATAAAAATAAAATAACATTTTGAGAAGTTGGCTTCGAAATAGATATCATTACTTCGATAGGCTGACTTTTTTGGGAGGGAGTCTGGAACTTTTTTATCTTTTCTTTTGACTTCTCTCATGTTATGGACTAAAAAAGAAGGTACTTGGCCACAGTGTACATACCATTACATTGATAGGCTAATTGTTTCGAAGGGGGTTTGGAACTTGGCCCTTTTTTCAGGTCAGGTTTTTGTTGAGATATCATTTTTTATTAATAATAAAGAAAAGCTAAGTAACAAATATAATTGCTTTTTAAATCAAAGTTATTTCAAGTTATTCCACACATTTTATGTAAACTCGGAAAAGCTTTTGGCGAAAACGGTTAACACGTTTGAGCAGAGCTCAATGACGTCACAATTCACAATTATGAAATGTGGGAACGTGAAGGATTTTCAGTGAAGACTGATTTATTACAGAGCTTAGTGTAAACCTGTAAAGTTTTAAACGTATTAACAATTATTAATTTTCTAAGCTATACTCACTTAGCAAATTGCTAAGACAAACACAATCATTAAAATGACGTTAAAATTCCAATTTATTAAATTTGATTGGGTAAAAAGCTTACGGTTTAATTCCGAGCAATTTACAGAATAACGAACCGTAACTTAGCCTGTTAATTCGCCCTTCATGCATTTTCCTACCCGACATCCCTTGTCCCTAATCCGACTGTGATTAAAGTTTAACGAATAAATCTTTTATACTTGGAAAGGATTACAAAAATAGGCAACGTGCGTATTGCCCGTCGAAGGATCGATTGGTCTATTTGTTGAAACCGTGACAGATCCTTTTTTTTGCGAATTTAAATTAATTTACAACCATTTCTGGCAATTATAGATGTGCTGTTATTTCTCTTCCCATTCTGACAACAATTTCAGTGCCCATACATTCGCCACTAGATGTAATCGTTTGAAAAACATTTGCCATTGCTAATGCTTCCTAATAAACCAATCGATATTTTGGTGAAAACGTAAGAAATATAATGGACCAGATATATAATTATATATGAAAGTATGGATTCATTAATTTTGTAGTTTCTCCATATGAAATATCATTTATTAGGTTAGTCCTGATAAATTAAAAGAAAACAAGCGATAAAATAATTTTATTATTAATAACAGTTGCATATTAATTAACCTGATAATTTAAAACGTTCCATTTAATCTAGGGCGAAATTGGAGTTTTGTTGCTTAAAAGAAATAAATAAATAATGAATCACCATGACGAAGACCAAATCATTTGATCACATTTTTGAATTCAGACCATGCTGTAGGTTTAAGTTCCATATTTTAAATTTTCAATTAACGGGGTTTTGAGCAAGTGCTATAAAATCTAGCATGATTTCAAGAAAACACATAGCATTAAAAATTAATACAAATTAACAAATCATAACAAATAATATGGAACTCAGTATGATCTTGATGAAAAAACTAATTTCAACTGTTATTGCCAATCTTTTGACATATTTAAGGTTTTCATCTGGGCAAAACAATCTTGAATGCGTCTTCAAATTGACATAATTAAGTTTGTAATAGGCGATTTCAAAAATTTTTGACTCAGTCTCAACATTGCCAGGTAGTGTAACAAAACGATTAAGTATTCCACTTAAATTGGTAGACATATTTAAGATTGTTTTGCCCTGATGATGACCTTAAAATATGTCGACAGCTTGGCAGAAACGAATGTTTTTTAAATCATTTTTTCACCGATACCGTGTCGCTACATCTAACACTTAAACTTACAAATCATGTTGGTGTTCTAACTTGGCAAATCATAATCGTAAAAATATCAGAATTTCATTGAATGATACCGTTGTTTAAAAAATCGAGTATTTGATCGATATCAAGTATATTGATAAAATAGTACATTAAATACTCATACTGTATGCTGTTTGTAAGATAATCAGACTTTTATTTAAGAGATTTACTGAAACTATAAAGGCAAGCATCTTTATTCTTAGACAAAGAAATATTTTGTACTACATTCTACTACCTACGATTTAAAAATTTAAACCGGGCCTTTTGATTCAAATGAATATTCAATTTATGCTAACTATCTAATTGACGCTAGAATTTACATACGAAATACATTTCGAAGAGGCTGAATGATAGGTTTCTACCCCAGATGTGCTCCATTTGAAACCCAATCCCCTAAAAGATCTGCAAAATATTTGCGTCTGCTCATAATAAATAAATCTGTGGAATCAATATCTCTCCCCCGCCAAGACGCCGTGAACTATGGACCTTCTAAAGAATAAAACAGTTATCCTCTCTTGAGCCAAAAATATTTACGTCCCTTGCATACTGCTATTGATTTCTGGGTCCGAGACTCCGGGTCTTTAATAATCCAATACTATTCAACACATTCACTGCCACAACAGGTAGCCGAATTTACCTGTTTTATAATGTAGAAGGGTTAGATACATTTTAAAATTCATGAGTGTTAATCATGCAATAGTGTAAATGTTACAAATTTAAGTGGTTTTACCACGAAGATGATGTGTTCAATAGTGTTTTTAAATGTACAGCAGTTGAAACAATCCTTACGACTCTCTAATTTGCCTTTTATTTATATACTTTTCCTTCACAGTTTAGTTCTTTTATTTTCATACTGTTTAAAAAAATAAGGCAATATTTCTGAGATAAGGCTTATTGCTTTAAATCGATGTACAGATGGTAATTCTGAATTTATTATGTATGAAGTTTTAATTCGTACTTTTTGTTGTAACTCTATATGCAAATTATTGCGTTCATTGTAGTGATTATTAATATTATTTGTATGTACCTATTCTACTTTAAATAATAACTCCATTGTATACTATATTAATGACTCTACAAAAGCAAGGGGTTACTCATGCGCCATGGCGCCCGCCTATCCAATTTGCCAAGCTAGAGGTTCTGGGTTCGAATCCCGCCATAGTCCGTGCAATTTTAGTTAAAAGTAATGAAAAAGGATTGTAACGTGGTTCAAAAAACAGCAAATATAACAAAAAGAGGAGACTATGAATTTCATATGGAACACAATTTGGGAGTGAAACTACTTTTACATACCTCTTATATCAAACTTTATGGTGAACTACAGTTTATGTTGAATGAATATTGAATTGTTTTTATTAAAATATAAATCTTGAGAGAACTACTATCGCTATGGCGCAAACTTTTCTTATTTTTTATATACAATAAAACTCCATTTTATGTGAATATGACTGTCCCTTTCTTGTAGATTTTTTTCTTTATTTCGACGATCCTGATGTGAACGTTTTTTCCAATTAGAGTCTGGATCATTTTTTAGATAGTGTCGAATGTCTTCTTTAACATTAGCGTTACAAGATATATTCAACAAAACAGTCTGGGCATGAAAGGTATCAAAGGGGATGGGGTATGACTAATCCACCCAGAATACGCCATCGAGATAGTTCAATTGTCAAACAATTGTAGCACAGGTGGTTATAGTCTTGGCCAGAGAATAATCCGCAGTAAGACTTATAATGTGTTATATGCACTACTTATATGGAAATTTAGTTCCGTCATCTGCCAACTAGAGTACGTACTGTTGAACACTCAAGCGGACTGGGTTCAGGAATATAATCGCCACATTAGCCAAAAGAAGGTTGGTAAGCCGTACTTCGGAAAGTCGCTGGTCTAACAGAATGATTGAATGCGAAGCAAAAGGCAGCAAAAGATGCACAGGGCGCCCATACAACTACTCTTATGAGAAAATAAAGAAGTGGAAGAGCAATCAGGCCATTTGTAGCTCATAGCAAGAAAGATTGGAAAACAATGGTCACAGTGCTAAGTGGAGAATGGAGCACAGAATAGTATGCAAGTGTTTTATGGCTAGTAGTTCTTTCCAACATAAACTATAAAAAAAACTGCCCAAAGGTTTAAGAAGTTTAATTTAAATGAATCCCCAACGCAATAAGCCTCATCTCTGCTGATTTTGAGTACAGTTATACACTTAAAGGTTATTATTATTATTATTATTATGTCATTTGATAATCAGAATACGAAGTGTGGGATTTATCCAACTACTCTAGGCGGTATTTAAAAATTGCCTTACGATTCTAGCAATGTCTAGTAGCAGCGCTTGCTGAGTGTCTTTAACAGTTCCATTGGATAGACTATAGCTTATATTTTCCATCTTGCATCAGTTTTCTGAGATTGTACAACGAGTAGGGTACGTTTTTTTTCAGCAATCCTGATCTAATCGCTATGGCTTGGTGGTAAATCTCAGCCACGTTATTGTGACTCTGGAAATATTCGTTTCGTGCCCGTATCCCTCGCATCGAACTGTGACGTATTGGCTATATTCGTATATTCTGTATATATTCAAAGGCGACACTCATCACAAGCTACAGCATCGATAATAATGCGTCGTCGGTTAGAGCTTGTTGCTATTACTCGGTATAGTACAGCACATATGAATCGTTTCGCCAAAATGTTGACAGATGCAAGCCAGTAGTTTCATATATATGTAGGGAATTAAAGGTCTCCCACAAATAAAAAGATAAAGATTTAAAGTTTATTGGTAAAGAACACATAAACAAAAGTAAAAGGATAACTAGTTAACATTAAAATACATTAGCGTAAAAAGAAACGTGTTCGTAGGACCGCGTGGTGGTAACAACTAAAACTGTCAGCTGGGGTCCAGATAGAGGGGAGAGACAGAGTTCCCGCCATGTAGGGCCTCCGTTGACGTAGTGGCGGTGAACATCCTACATATATTGCTGGATAGTGTACATGGCTGTAGCTCTTTTCCTTACTATTCAGTTTTCCTCCTTTAGAGTGTGATAGGAGGATCTTGCTTTTTAAGGTTTAATGGCACCACAAAGGTCTGATTGATGGTAGAATTACTATTATGGAATATATTTAATGTCGAAGTCTGATCCCCCGATTGCGGTACATTTCTTCGACATTTAAGATATTACTATTATTATTAAACATGTTTTTTAAACCTGAAATTTTAAGACTAATTTGTCTTATTTAAATTTGTTGGTTTGTGTTAGAAAACAATTCCATGTGGTTTTCTTAACAAAAAGTAAATACATTATTTACATGTATTTGGGCGTTTAAGGCATTTAAAACCATCATCATAATCTAATTTTTTTATAAAAAATACATACGTATAACATGGATATTTATATTTTGCAATATTTTATTTAAAAGCTTTCCTTATATTGTATTTAATTTATAATTTATTAAAATCCTTATTATATTTGACCATCTTGCATATGTAATTTAATTTTGTTTATATACATTTTTGTATTATTTCTACGTTAAAAAAAAAAATTTGTTGGACAAGCCGCATAGCCAAGATGGAAGGTCTATCTTATAAATTTTTTTCATAACAATTTTAATTTATTTTAGATTTTTAACAATTTTTATCTTACATTAAGGAATTTTTTTCAGTCTTAATACTATTTTAAGAGTGCACCAAAATGTGAAATATTGATTTTTTTAAATTCATTTATTTATTTTTAACTTTTTTTATTAAGTTATTTTATATATTTAAATGTTTTTTTATTATCGGAATATAATAAGGATATTTGGTTGTAATAATTTCGTTCACTATGTTTGTAATATATACATGAATTCTAAGATTTGTCTTTTTAAAGGGTTTGGTTCGAAATCCGAAATGTGTAGTTTTTTCAATTGATCGTATGTTTTGAGCAATTTTATATTTTGAAAAAGGGCTGGGTTATTTTTTATTATATAACTGATTTTTAACCGGTTACCTTTTTGTTGACCAATATACATTTTATCACATTCATCGCAATTAATTGAGTAAATTACATTATTTTTTTATTTAGCTTTCCAGTATCTTTTATTGGGTGGTATAAATTATTTATATTGAAATTTAAACCACATTTTATATCATGAACACTATATGTTTTTAAACATTCGACTATTTTTGACAGATTATTGTAATAAAATTATTATTTAACATTTAAATTGAACTATGACCACTGATAATTTTAGTAAAAAGTTATTTATAAAATAATAGTTTTTATTTCTCACTATATTTAATATTGTTTTTTCAAATACATTTTTTCAATAAATGACTATAAATTTTAAATAAAACACCATGTAATAATAATATTCGTAATAGACCGAATGTTTTTAAATAAAATAACCCACGGGAAGACACTTTTACTATGATTAATACTATCATTTTGAAGGTGGTTAAAAATGAAACAGTGTGAACAACAAAAAACGTTAGAACTCAAATGGTTAATACAATATTATTTTAACCACGACATTTGATGGTATTTTTAAAGGTATGGAAGAAAATGGTAATTATAACGCAAAATTATTTTTGTTTTTGCGTTAATCAAAGTTGATTATATTATATCTCTGCGCGGGATTCTGTTTTCAGTCGGTGTTTTCACCTAGTTTCTAGTAACCAAGGGGATTTGGTGATTGTTAACTGGAAAGTCAGCAGAGTTCGATTCCAGCCCCTGATTGTATGTGAAGTTAGCAAGTTTTACGCCGTAACGGTGCCGAATTTGCTGGAAATCGCCGAGGTCGGTTCTATAATTGGACTATGAGTACAAGAACAATAACCGCAATAAATACCTAATAAAGGGTAGAGTTGTTATCACAGACGTTTGACCAATATGGGCAAATAGTGAAGGACCGACAAATAAGAACAATTTGTAAAAACTAGTTGTTTATTTTTAATTGTATTTGAAACAAATCTAGATTCAAACACAGGGCTTTTAATTTCACCACTGTGGCAAATTTTATAAATACTTACTTTAGACCCACTCATCCCTCGTCGGCTCCAGCGTCTAATTTCCGGAGGTATTTAGTTAATTGAGCCGTCTTTGAAGCTAGTAAATTGAGCGAGGAATTGGCCTTTGGGATGGACTCAATTCCGGTTACAAAGAGCTCCGATGTGAACAGAGGCCAGGGCGACTCTTTGCCGCAACCTGTTTGGTTTCCTTAATTGTTTTCCCCGACTCAAAGAATAACCCAGGCCAAGATAAAGAACCCGGTTGGAAAACACTAACAACAAAGCGTATTGAATTTACAAAGACATCGGCAGCAGACACCACTGAAAACAAATGCACCTGAGCCGTACAAAACAAGTTTATTATAACATCTACATAAGCTATGTTGTAAAAAAATATACCCTACTATTTTTAATCTATCGTAAAACTAAAGCAATACTTTATCAGCTCATAGTACTAATTCAATAAAACTGAAAAGGCTTAAATTAAATCGTTTAAGTTAAAATTAATGTGGCTTATAATTTAATTGACAGAGTGTTCAAACTGAGCAGTTCCACCCTGATTGTAAAAAGATTGTGTTCAATATTCTAGTCAATAACGATTATCCTGTACCTCTAGTCAAAAAATTATTAAATGATAGAAATCTAATATTAAACTTCAATACAAATGTACCTGATAGGAGCAGTGACCATACTTCAAGTATGTAAAACAATTACCTATGTTAAGGCAATTTCAAATAAATGGTTAAATTTGGACCACTTTGAATTTTAAATTTGCATTCAAATACAACTATCTCAAAAACCATGTATTTTCAAAATTTGAATTCCCCAGTACCTACTGAACTGTGTAGTAATGCTTTGTCCCCTGAGAAAGGGTGTATTATGGACAAGTCAAACAGTTACTCAAGGACAGATGTAGACAACATGAATGTATTTGTAGGGAGGAACATCTCTTTCCCAGCATTGTCACAAACTCATACATAAATTTGATTTTGAGAAAGAGGAGAATGTTGACAAGGAGCGTAACCTAGGGAGGAGGTTAATTAAATAAATGCTTTACATAACAGATGACAATAACGCTTGTAATTTGAGAATATATATCTCTAACTTGAGTATTATTTATAGTTCTATTCTTAATTAAAATAATCATTGTTGGTTGTTTTGTTGTATTGTTTCATTTATTTATTGGTTTATTAGAAATTTATTTATTTATTGTTATTATTTATAAATGGTAATTGTTGTATGTGAAATTGTTAGCGTTAATATATCTCTGAAAGCAAAGAAAATTACATCAGTACAAATTTAAGCCTTTGGCATCATTGTTGTGTGAGAATGATAACATGCTGATATCTCTCCTGGTGGTCTGGGTTGAGTTATCCGGCCCCCTTCTATTCGGATCATATGTCCGAATTGATTGTTAAGTTTTTTAAATAATTTTTTAAGTAAGTTGTTCATTTATCATTATAATTTATATAAGTAAATTGTAGCGTAACATTGATTGCAATGAAACAGTGTCCTGAGGAAGGCGTTAAATACAGCCGAAAGCTCGACAGCAGAAAAAGAAGTGGTTTTTTTACCTACATGGCTTCAACCCTGATCTCGTTATTTCAATATTTATCATGAAAGCCGATATTACACTCAACGATATTTAAATTAAATTTATTTACAAATCAATTAACGGTCACTAATCACCACATATTTAAATTAAATATTATTCTTATTTCTTTTTTTCAAGGTACAATAGCCTTTTCCAAGCTGAAAGCAATAAAAATTGGAATTTCTGTATGTGGTGCTTAGTGACCGTTAGTTAATGATTGATTATTCGGAGGTCGCCAGATGTGGTCTGGAGTGACGTAGGTTTTAGAAAAACATTTTCTTTATCGTGCCAACGTTTCGATCTTTATTGAGAGCATCTTCAGGGCTCAAAGTGTATGTTTTATGTTTATTGGTGTTAAGNTTACATAACAGCTGACAATAACGCTTGTAATTTGAGAATATATATCTCTAACTTGAGTATTATTTATAGTTCTATTCTTAATTAAAATAATCATTGTTGGTTGTTTTGTTGTATTGTTTCATTTATTTATTGGTTTATTAGAAATTTATTTATTTATTTATTGTTATTATTTATAAATGGTAATTGTTGTATGTGAAATTGTTAGCGTTAATGTATCTCTGAAAGCAAAGAAAATTACATCAGTACAAATTTAAGCCTTTGGAATTGTTGTGTGAGAATGATAACATGCTGTTATCTCTCCTGGTGGTCTGGGTTGAGTTATCCGGCCCCTACTATTTGGACCACATGTCCAAATTGATTGTTAAGTTTTTTAACTAATTTTTACAAGTATGTTGTTGATTTATCATTATAATTTATATAAGTAAATTGTAGTGTAACATTGATTGTAATGAAACGGTGTCCTGAGGAAGGCGTTAAATACAGCCGAAAGCTCTACAGCAGAAAAAGAAGTGTTTTTTTTACCTACATGGCTTCATTTTTGATCTCTTTATTTCAATATTTATCATGAAAGCCGATATTACACTCAACGATATTTAAATTAAATATTATTCTTATTTCTGTTTTTCTAGGTACAATAGCCTTTCCAAGCTGTTGCTGGGCAGACTATACTCGTTTATGTAAGTTGTCTCTGTCTCTTCAATGTATAATTGGCATTGGACATCTGTTGGTAGTTCAATTTTTTAAAATAGTATTTTACTGGAGCATGTTCTGCAAAAATGTTACCATATACATTTCGTTCAGTAGGACTTTCTCTTTCTTCCATTTGTGCGTTTTTGCCAGTAAGTTTTACTCTAGCCTCATGCCTGACATTTCCATATTTGTTGTGTCATCTAGTAAACAAAAATTCCAATTATTATTCGGAGATCGTGAGATGCGGTTTGGTGTGACGTAGGTTTTAGAAAAACATTTTCTTTATCGTGCCAACGTTTCGATCTTTATTGAGATCATCTTCAGGGATCAAAGTGTATGTTTTATGTTTATTGGTGTTAAGAGGTGTTTAAAATTTCAGTATCTCACTTGCACTCTCAAAACGACAGGCAAGAATGACACATCTACTCGGAAAACAAACACTTTGAGCCCTGAAGATGCTCTCAATAAAGATCGAAACGTTGGTACGGTAAAGTAAATGTTTTTTAAAAATCTACATCACACCAGACCTCATCTACGATCTCAGAATAATCATTAACTAACGGTCACTAAACACCACATACAGAAATTCCAATTTTTATTAATGTGTTTCTTGTTTATTCCAAAAAAGTATTTAGTCTATGCGTAGCTCCGAGGGTCTTTTGTTAAGCTCGGGTGTTTGCTGCCTCGTGACCACTGACCGTTAAACTATTTGTGCGTCTCTATGTTTTAAAGTGTATATAAGCAGAATTAGTTTTGTAGGCCTAAATAGTCATTAGAGCTTTTTGCATACCTGATAGTATTATAATTGTTACAACCTTGGCATGTTTGTTATTAATCTCATATGCACGTGTTTCGATGGCCAGTAATTCGGCTTGGTGGTTGTGGTGGAGCCAAAGGCCATGTGGTCTTATGGTTAAACCCTTTATGGCCAATCCCATAATATTTTGACCCGTCAGTATATGGTAAAAAGATCTCCAGGTCTCTTATTTTTATATTGACTGCTTTTTGGCTCAAAGTTTAGTTTACGAACTGATATGTTAGCGACGTTTTTAGCTGTCAGTTATTAAAGTTATGTAAAACAGAAACCTTAATTATTATTTGGAGGTCGCCAGATGCGGTCTGGAGTGACGTAGGTTTTAGAAAAACATTTTCTTTATCGTGCCAACGTTTCGATCTTTATTGAGAGCATCTTCAGGGCTCAAAGTGTTTGTTTTCGTGTAGATGTGTCATTCTTGTCTGTCGTGTTGAGAGTGCCAGTGAGATACTGAAGTTTTAAACACCTATTAACACCTATAAACATAAAACACACACTTTGAGCCCTGAAGATGATCTCAATAAAGATCGAAACGTTGGCACGATAAAGAAAACGTTTTTCTAAAACCTACGTCACACCAAACCGCATCTCACGACCTCCAAATGATCTTAGTAACGGTCACTAAACACCACACACAAGAAACCTTAATGTTAAAAACAACTTTTTTTAAACAGTTTTGTAAAGTTCCGTTTGGTTCACGGTCCGCACAAAGAAGTAATAAATCAATAAATCAGATGCCAAGAAAAAAGAGATCCAGGTTTTTTGCATAGAGATATGTAAGGAATTTTAGTTGTACGGAGTAAATCTCTGTAATTATCGATTTTATAGGATCGATCAAAAAGTATTTCTTTTTTATACGTTTTCTGTTTCATTAGTAACACAAAAGAATATTCGTTTTTATATTATGAGAAAATGGTCTGTTATTTCTGCCCTTTAAAATACAAATTCCAACTTAAATGTGCATTTTTTAAATTTTTTGCAATTATTAAGCGGAAAAACGGTTTGTTGTTAAACTTTATTTTTACAACAGGCAACAGTACATTGCAATTGTGCTGACGGTTGTTAAAAAGAAATGAATAAGTTGAAACATTGATGAGGTCAAGTATGTTCCCTAACGTTAAGCCTTGTTAAACGCTGATTCTATATCTTTTTGGAACCCAAAACATCCTTTTTCTCCGCGATTAATAAATACAGAGCAATACATACAAAATCTGGTTTAAACAATCTATAATTCTATTTTGCAAGTAGTTGGAATACGATAAATCAAAATTTTTTATGTTAAAAGTAGATTGTACCATACTTTTTTCTTGGATGGATTATTTAAATAATTTAATATTTTATTGTTTGTTCTTTTGCCAATTTCAATAAACCCTACTGATTAGGTTTCTGTTTTATTTTTTATTTTCTATATTTTGAATTAATAATATTGTATTAATTTAACATTTAATTGCAATCTTTCAGTCCTGACACATTTTTCCCTGTTGTACCCCTCCAACTTTATGGCTTTCAAATACACCAAAGCTTAGTAAAAAAATCAAGCCCCCAGCTGTATTTTCCTCATCGTGCAAAGTTTACAGTGCAAAACACAACGGCTGAGCAGACGCAACGTCTTTTTTGGCCAGAAAATTGGGTTAGGGCTTCTTGCCAAACAAGCTCTTGTAAAGCTGTGTATCCCTTCCAAACCCATTAACTTTTAAAATTCACGGTTTCCCTAATTTAAAGATTGCGAAGACTCAAAACCGAATAAACTTGGCCCGCTTTACCATGCATGGAAATGCCGTGCGATTCATTATATTTATAAAAGATCTTTTTAAACTTTCAGATTCGTCTCTGTGTCCCGATTGGTCGTTTGTTCTTGTGAAGCCGTGCATGGGGATACGTGAGAAAGATCATAGAACTGCGGGATATTTCATATTCTTTCTGCTCTTTTGTCCTCCTAGGGGAGACCCATTACTGTTCCTCGTTAAGGATGATTTATTCACGGAGTACATGCCGGATAATTGTCTCGAACCTTACAATAAGGCCGTAACGACTCCCTGAAACCTGCCTGTTTTATCGTCCGGTATTAATTATATATTAATTGCACTCCTGTTCCGCTTTGATTGAGCCAACCGTAAATCTTCCCCTTTCAAATTGTTTTAGCCCTTCCGAAATAGCTATGTGGTCGATTTATTGCTCCGAGTCACTCGACTGAAGGATTTCGACAGTTCAAAGTTCCAAAGATCACTCGATAAGATCGATCATTACACATTAAACTATTCTATAAACGCGACACTTCACACGATGATGAAAATGACAATAGAAATATAAATTATTCAATTTTATCTACTGATTTACAAAATGTGTGTTACTGACATGAATATTAATTTTCTTTTCTTTTTATCCTTGTACGTAGAAATCTGCTCTTTTGAGGATTTTCACCAGAGTGTGAAACGGAACGAGGTTGACCGTTTATGTTGCATTTATGAACCAGAAAGGCTTCGTTTTACTATTGTTATTATTTATTGCATACACAAACAGTTGCATGAACATTAATTTTTTCATTACAGTTTGTCAGAAATTATTCTCACGATAACAGAATTAACATAGAGATAGTTTATTAACCCCTATTGTTCCAACATACCTATTAAATTAATCCATATATGTTTAATGCTTTTTATTGACCATATTAATTATTATTTATCTAGGATCTTGGTTGAGATGAAAATCTATTGTCACAAGCGGGATTCGAACCAACGACCTTCCGCTCAATACGCCGCTGTTCTAACCTTGAGATCGAGACGAATCTAAGTAGTTAAAGCAGCGGCGTATTGAGCCGAAGGTCGTGGGTTCGAATGCTGCTCGTGGCACTAGCTTTTTCATCTCAAATCGAACAAGACCTTAGATAAAAAGAATAATTGCTTGGAATAACTTACCAAAGTTGCGTGAAAAACATTCGTTTGGGCGTATTGTGGAAAATATTTATTATCCACCTCCATTTAACGATTTGCAGTTTTCTACCTGTGCGAAATGAAACGAAGAAGTCGTTAACTTAAAAGGGTTCTAATTTAGATAAAAGACCCCCGAGGGAGCCTTTTGTATTTAGGACGTCCAATTTTACTAAGCAGGAGATCTTTACGGAGAAGTAAGTAAATTCCGCTGGCTTTACTCGTACTTATCGCCGAGCCGAGAGAGATTACAACTTACAAATAAAACATTTTCGAATCCCGACTAGCGAATTAACTAAAAACTAAAATTGTTTATGAAAGACATACGTTGTTTATTTTTCTTATTGTCTTCCGGATACGATTTTTTGTTTGTTTCAAAAAATTATCTTACATTGTTTATTTGTTGATTGAACTATAGTAATATATATTCACTAGTTTTCGTGGCCTGCTAGACCAATTAATATTTTTCAATTAATTAAGGTTTTTAGTTGAGATAAAAAAGTCATTGTTACGAGCGGGATTCGAACCCACGATCTTCGGCTAGTTACGCCGCTGCTCTACCACTTGACCTGTCGTGACCTCGATCCTCTCAGACACTAACTTCCCATCTCAGTCCCACCTTTTGAATTTTCCCTCCTTTTTACCATTTTTCAAATATCGTGCAATCTCTTTGATTCTCGGCGACAAATGAAATGGCCACGGAGCTTTAGTGAAGGTATACTTCATATTGCTTACTACATTTTATTAGGTTTCGTGGTCTGCTTGACCAAATAAATTCTTTCAATTAATTAACGTTTTTAGTTGAGATAAAAAAGTCAGTTTCATGAGCGGGATTCGAACCGACGATCTTCGGCTGGTAGAGCAGCGGCGTATCTAGCCGAAGATTGTGGGTTCGAATCACTGACTTTTTATCTCAACTAAAAACCTTAATTAATTGAAAAAAGTAATATGTTGGATGTTTAGGGGCTGCCAAACAGATGAGGTCATCACCGACCCTCTACCTCTTTTTAATTCTTTTTCTGGACTTTCACGCATGTTTCAGCATGCAGCCATTTGACCGTCTTGATCTATTCCTGAGTTTCTGCTTCCATTTGAAAACTCGGCCTTTATCCTAAAATCACGTCAGTTTGTCAACGACTGAATGAAACATACAATAAATACATGTTACATCAAATTTATATCTGTATATTGCCAGTTAACAATTATTCTTAGAATAAGTATAAGCATTATTAAGTCGCACTTTCTCTCCCGTCAGTAACATTAGTAAATTATAAAAGATAAGTTGCATCAAGTCATCCCGGTTGTTCATACTTTTCATCCTCAGTATCATCATGTCTCTCTATAGTAATTCATTTCTAGTTAAATAAAATTATTTTTAAAAAAAACTTTCGTTGAGTACGAAGAGTTAATTTACATGTACATACCAAAAACCTAAACGTTTAGTCCCAAAGTAATCGATATTCCTCTAGGCGGGGTTAAGCAACCCTTTCCTTTCACGCTAATAAATTATATTCTATCCAAACACCATATACATTTAAAAATCCCCATATCCCCTAGGGGTACAGGAACAGCGAACTGTGCCCTCTTCCTTGCCCAAGGATATGGACAGGTCGGGCGATAGGCCCAAATAATGTCTATATATGTCAAGCCTTCTACTTAAAAAATTGTAAATTTTTTTATGACTTGAACAAAAGCAAAAAAGTTTTGCTATTTGTAGAACCAACTTGAAAACTAGATTTTTACTAGTTCTATGATCTCTGGCCTCTCGTTTGAAATATGCGAAGTATCCGAAGGATAAAACGATCTTTTCGATTTGTATTGAACTCTCTGAAACTGAAACCCATTTTCGTTTTCCCCACTGCCCGTCTTCTGATTTTTTTTCTTCCTCTAACATTCATATTTAACAGTTTTCCCTCCCAAGAATAATACTGCCGGATCAGAATTCATGAATTCAAATGAGCGTTTGATTGATAATAAATGCACAGATTCAGATCACCGTCTCAGATAACGACCTATTCATAGAACCATCATACAGACCCTCTTCAAATAGTGGCGAAACCATCAGTTTTCAGAGATATCTAAACTTGTAGGTTTAGCCGTTCGAATTACTTTTATATTTTAACATGATCAGAACTAAAAACAAAACGTTTATGATAAACATTTACAAGATATAACAACATTTACCTTTTGAATTTTTTCCCACAAATTGGTTGTAACCAATGAGCCATCACTCATTGAGACAATCCAAGAACAATGCATCTAAACAAAACATTTTAACTTTGTAATTAAAAAAAAAAGAAAAAAATGCTATCAAACTTTAACGATCTTTGGCAAATTAGTACAAAACTTATTACAATGATACCTTTGTTCATAGTTTATTTTCAATTTTTTAACTTCTCTTTTGTCTGGTACTAAGTCCGAATATTTAAGTATGATTAAATATTTGTATGAGTGGTACTTAATCGTAATACACTTACATTTTTTAAGTAAAGACAGATTTTAACCATTTTTTACTAAAATTGTCTTTCTTATTTTAAATATTTGTTAGGTTAATTGATTAATCTGAATTTAAGGTATTGATTGAGATAAAAAAGTAAAGGGTTGATAATTTTCCTTCAAATTTGATGTTTTGTTTAAAATTATTTTGAGCGTGTAACTTTTCTTAATTGAATGAGAATATAACAGCGTAAACAACCAACCAAAACAATAAGAATTGTGATTTTCAGCCGAGATTTAAGGATAAAGTAACGATTTTCTGCGGCCACCGTGAAAATTCTACACCACATTCTCATAAGTGAAACTTTATCGGCGGCATTGGCGGAATTACGTACCTCGGTATTGCAAATGCAACAAAGTGGTTTAAGTCGGTTCTACTCTGGGGAATCCCCATCGCATATCAACTCATATCACGGGTGACAGCATATCCCCCATATTTTATTCATATCAGGGACTATTCAGCATTCCTAACTCTTCTCACCTGTTGCCCTGTACGGGAATGGGAGAGGTTTTGTTTTTGATATATAACAAATACGGCAATTCTTTTAGTTTAACATTTTAAAATTTTGAATTATACAAAATTTTCCAGTGTACATACATTTTTTTTGACAATTAGGATTAAAATATATTGAGAAAAAATTTTTAAGGTTAGAAATTGTTAAGATTCTTTCATGATGTCTACTTATACGGATAAAATAAAGGTACTATTAACAAATTAAACACATTTTCAAAAAAGCTCACGCACACAAGTCATATAAATCAAGTATAAATACGATTGTGTTTGGGTATAAAAATTTTTTGTGTACGTGTACGTCCGAATTTGTTGCCTCATTTTATACGTAAATCTGTTTTTGGTAAATTTGACAATTCCTATTTTTTTCTTTAAATATTTTATAAAATTTATTGTCGACGACTAATAACCATACAATTTTTCCTTCGTTTTTCGGGCTTTTTTTATTTACTTCATTTACGATTTTTTGGAACCGTTCAGACCTATGTGTTTTTTTTTCTTTTTGAGAGACAGACAGACAGAAAGAAAGAAAAAGAGAGAGAGAGAGAGAGAGAGAGAGATGGATTTCGGGGGCATCAGCCTCCACTCATCAGTCTTGAGGTATTAAAATGTACAGGTTTACAATGTATTTTTACAGTTTAATGTAAAAAAAATATAATTAAATTATATTAAGATTTGCTTCGTTACCCACCTCGTTTCTGATTCGGAAACATAATATGAAGTTTATATGTATCCAATGAACAGAGTTATTTGCAGTGATATGTTTGTTTTTTTAAATTATAAAAATATTTTGTATTTTATACTTAATTTTAAATTTTAGTTTATAATTTTTTGTTTTATATATTAATTATAGGTTTTTACATATTTATTTATTACTTTTACATCATTTTTATACATGGTTAAAATATTTTTGTATTGTTTAATACTTTTTTTTACCTTGTTGCGTATTAATGTTTTTCTTTCAAATTTACGTAGATATTTTCTATCCCCATTAATTTTTTTTGTTATTTTTTCGGCTCAATATTTTGACTTCCTCAAAATTTATATTGTGTTCTTTATCATTTAAGTATTGGCATAAACCAGTATTATCACTTTTATTTATTAAATTATTTTTATGTTGGTTAAATTTTTAAAATAGATATTGTAAATTATTCCCAATGTATTTTTTTTTTAAATGAAAGTTTTAGTTAATATACAATTTTACTATTTTAATTAACTATTATTATTTTTAATTGATTAACAAAAAAAACTTCTATTAATTAATTAATCTTTTTATGTTAGGTATAGATTGGAATGAAAAAGTTAGTGTCACGAGCGGGATACGAACCCACGACCTTCGGCTATATCCCGCTCATGACACTAACTTTTTCATTTCAATCAATACCTTACATAAAAAGACTATTTTTAAGTTTTTAATGGAACATTTTATGGGCAAAATATAATGTAAAAGTAGAAGAAAATATTTTTACATATTTCTTCTTCTTTACATACATTTAATGTTTTATGCAGATCAGGACATGGTGGGTTATGTATACGAACAACGAACCTAGCACATAACCCCAAGGGATGCCAGCTATTATGAGATTACACGTCTATACCGTTTGTTTACATTTTACTGAGTATGTCCTTCCCTTTAATTAAGACTGAATTAGACTGTAATAAATACCTACCAGGTAAATAGGTTTCAATTTAAAGAGCAACCCCTCGTTAAAACGTTGTCAGAGACTTTTTCCGTGCCAAGAAAGCACGGCAGGATCTTTTTTATTTCTCTGTGTGGTGATGAACATGCAATTTCGTCAACAGCGGTCATTTAGTTCTGCTTATTCTAGATGTTTTTATCTGTCATTCGATCCAAAATTGTTAAAACAACTTAACAAATTTTGGTTTTAATAAGTTGTTTCGTATATTTTATCGGCTTATATAAACGCTCGTAGGTTAAATTAAAAAAAAAAAAACTCTAATTATACAGTCATTTTTTCAAAGGAGTATTTATAGTTTATTTAGAATACATTAATAAAGACTGTGCATCAAAAGAAAATTTGAATTAGCTATCCCCTAAATTGTATACTAATTAAAAATTCATTTTTTAATTTAGCTATATGCTTCATTAAGAAAATTTAATTAAAATTTAATTTTCGCGATGTTCCCGAAAGCAAAAATTGTTGAAATCTATAAAAAAATACTATTTTATTTAAAAAACAAAAATGGTATATCTAATTTGATAAGCTGTGGTAACTATAACTATAATGACCTATAATACAAACTATAAACCTATAACCTACAGCTATATCTACCTACATAAACCTATTATATAAGCTAACATTATAATAATAAACTGTAATAACTGTAATTATCAGACACCCTATTTCGCTCTTTAGATATTTTGATTATGCAAAAAAAAACGTGGGTGAAGCACTTGAATCCGGTTCCTACATAAGTATATGTATTTATATGTAAAATTACTATATAAATTTTTTATTTCAAAAATAAATAAATGCGCTACCTGGCGATATAATAGTAGCAGGGATTAATACCAACTAATTAAATATTAAAAGTTCAGTAATTATTTTTGCATTTAAGATAAATTAAGTTTGTTGTGCTACGTGGGGGCGAAGGATTCTAATTGGCCTTGTAAGGTAGCGTTTGGTGACTATGGGACATGGGGGACTAACATCCTCCCCCGGGTCTTGTCATATGTCTCATTAGCTCCTTTAACACGGGTCTTAATCACTGGTCCCTAATTTCCTCTCTTCTCTCGACGGCATGCGTAAATTGATGAGGCGCCGGACGGCCGCGTTGAAGAAAAAGCGAGAGGAGGCAAGAAGGTGGATATGGATTACGAGACGAGGGGCGACCTTTCCCGCGAAATGGAGACGTGGCTGAGAGGCCGCGGAGGGGCGTTTTTCCTTCCTGTACTGGGGCCTGTTGTTTGTAAACATTCCTTTCCAAACAGACCGGACACGGCCCACGTTCAATATATCCCCTTACACATACTTCCTTTTACTAAAGTTACCACGATTTTCGGACCTCGACCACAAACGGTAGCCATATTGACCATACTCGATTTCCACCGTTATAAACTACAAAAACAATCAATTTACCACTTTTAAACCAAATTTAATAGAAGTAGAAGAATTTCACGTTTAATCGGGCAGTTAAACGATTGTAGGATATTCTCTAATTGTCTGGGAAATGATGAACATCGCCGGTTTTGTCTGTTAGATGCGTTTCGACATCTCGCCATCTTCACAGGTTAATGTGGCAATGCTAGTGTGTCCGTTTAAGAAGCAATAATTATTAGCCCATCAATGCAGATGGCACAACGAAGATAAGTTGACCAAAATAATTAGAAACCACAAAACTACAGTTAAATTATCGCTAAAAATAATAATTTTATTATTAATTACATTTGTGTGGTAATTAGTGACTGTTAATCGATAATTATTCAGAAATCGTGAGATGCGGTCTGGTGTGATGTAGGTTTCAGAAAAACATTTTCTTTATCGTACCAACGTTTCGATCTTTATTGAGATCATCTTCAGGGCTCAAAGTGTTTGTCTTCTGTGTAATTGTGCCATTCTTGCGTGTCGTGTTGAGAGTGCCAGTGAGATTTTGCTGTTTTATGTTTATATATGTTGGATTTTGAAGGGGTGGGGAAGGAAGTCGGTATATAAAAGGAATTTTTGTATAATGCGTCGGCTTCTTTGAGATGAAAAGAGCCGACGAAGGGAAAACAATGTGTTGGTGTACAAACAAATGAATTAACAGCCAAACAGTTGAAATAATATAGCCTTAATACAACAGAATTTATTGTAATCTTTTTATCAACGTTAATAATTTCTAGCAATTTTATAGTTGACTTTTATTCAACTTTCCAAGGCGTCTAAGACAAATTTAAATTCTTTTTAATTAATTATGGTTTTGGTTGAGATAAAAAAAGTCAGTGTCACAAGCGGGATTCGAACCCACGACCTTCGGCTAAATACGCCGCTGCTCTACCACTTGAGCCATCGTGACTTCGATCCCTTCGGACACCAACTTCCCATCTCAACCCCACCTTTTGAATTTTCCCTCTTTTTTGCCATTTTTATTTCAACCAAAGCCTTAATTTATTGAAAAGAATTTATTTGGTCAAGCGGGCCACGAAACCTAATAAAATTTAAACAAATTTAAACCTGTAATAACTACTTCTAGATCACCTTTGTGTCACACCTCTAACTTATTGATAGATTCGTTAAAGGTCATAGCAAACCAAAAACCACATCTTAGAGAATCTGGAAATAATAAAATCAATGTGTACAACCACAATAAGACAGGAAGCTGTAGAAGATATAAAAGGCAAAAGGCAATCCATACAAAATGAACGAAGATTTTTTGAACATCCTAAAATTGTGCATATATTACTCATATTTTATATTAAAACAAACATATACAAGCAAGTCCAAGGTCTACCTACCCATGAGAACGTGTCTTTCCTCTAAATAGCGGATAATTATATAATTTTATTATATAATTATGATTTACTAAATAAAATTATCCCAAGCTCAACCATACGAATACTGATTTTAAACAAATTAATATATATAGATGATACCATTTTACCAGTACACAAGAATGAGGTTCAGCATGTGCTTAGCATATTTAACGAAGCACCCAAAACGAATAAGAAAGCTCGAATAAGAAAAAGAAGGTTGGCTACGCTTTTTAGACCTGCTCATAATAAAGACAGATAAATTGTCGGTCGATTTGTATGCAAAGAAAAATACCTCCAGAACACTGTTTTTTTCCACTTTTTTTCTATTTAATTCTTCTAGTTTTTAAAATATTTCTTCAGCCAATTTGCCGTTACAACGGCATCTCTCTGTTTTATATCAAATGATAAATGCAATATATAATTTCATCAACAGAATACAGACACCATGTTATATAGTTTTCTTTCAAAACATCATATAGAAAATCAAAAATAAATAAATTATAACAATAGACATAAGAAAAAGGTAAAACGTATAAATACAGATCAAAATGTAACTATAAAATACAAATACGTAGGTTACACAAAAGTAGAGGTTTTAACAGAAAAAAGAATGAAGATATAAAAAAAGAAACCGTAGAGGATATCAAAAATAAATTTAAAAGTATTATACCTTCAGAACCTACAAAATTTATCAGTCGAATGTTGTAATTATAAAATTACGTGTATGTATATAGGAAAAAATTTCTAAAAAGTAGATGTAATCAACTTAAAAAACTTAACAAATATTGTTGTAAAAATAGTTACAAAAAAAGAACGAAAATAAATTTTAGTGGTCGGCAAACATATTTATAAAAACATATAATACCAAAATAATATAAGGATTTATTAAAACAATTAATAACCATAATAAAAATATAATTAACATGAGTAAGAAAAGTTTTAATACAATGAAAATGTAAAAATGCATAAAAGGTAGGTCAGCACCATAATAAGGCTGAATAAGGTCATAGATCAGAAAATTACGACTTAGCAATTAAATAGAGAATTGTTATTATAATGTATAAATTGTTATATGTTGTAATTTTAAATTATAATTTTTTAAATATACTGAATATGAACCATGGAGTGGCAATTCATTTAAAATCAAATTTCCCGGAACAGAGCTGTTTATCTCAATAATTTCTTTAGGTATTATAAATTTTAAGTTAGCAAATAACAATTTTTTTAGTGCAGTCATTTAGGAAGAAAACAGTTTTCTTACTAGAATGTATCTCAAGATGATTTTATGTAGTTTAAATATTGTTTTTGTGCAAATTGTTTTTATATATTTTTTATGATCCAATTTTATTGAATTTAACAAGACTTTTTCGTTAATACAAAGTTTTTAAACAAACTTTTATAAGACAACTAATTCAGACTGTTCACGACAATCGCATTACTGAAATGTTCAGCGTAAATGAACGTTCTCACCACTATGAACTCATTAAGCTTGGCCGTAGATTCTCATTTAATTATTATAGCTTTGGCGCATACACTTAATAAGAATGCTATTGCAGGGTTGGCTTTAGCAGAATTTTAAACATACTCGGTGTTGCACCTAAAAGAACCACGGAACTAAATATGCTTCAAAGGAAAAAAAGCTATGTCTAATTTTTTTTTGTTTAACCCTTCCACATGTGAACAAAAAATTCGAAGCCAATTAAAATACACATTCATGCTATTAAGAGATTATATAACCTAAGTTTGAAACTTGATTGGAAAGGCCACATCAAAAATATACATAGGAAAGGCACTATATCCATGGTGCAGTGTAGGAGAATCGTTGGTAGAACATGGGGTATTAAACCATGGGTGGCTAAATGGATATACACCGCGATCATACTACCAAGATTTCTATTTGCAGCCCTAGTTTGGTGGAATGGGCTAGAAAACAAAGGGGCTATTAACAAGCTAAGGTCATTCCAAAGACTAGGTTGTATGATGATGACGGGAGCTTTTCCCACTACACCAACCCTAGCTTTGGAAGTGATAACAAACACTACACCTCTACACATTGAGGTCAAGGTTAAAGCACTAACCAGCTGCTATAGATTAATTAGTGAAGGCAGCTGGAACCATAAGGGAAATAATATAGGACACTCGAAAATTTTACATTTATTGAGTAAGGTCAACAACCAACTACTGGGTGTAAGCGATAAAAAGGTGAAAACACCTTTAGGGAAAAAGTACTTTCAGGTAGTTACTCCCTGTGACTATAACTATAGGTCTGATGATGACCATCGTAGCCTAGGTTGCTTCACCGATGGCTCACTCATTAAGGATAAGGGAAGTGGTGCTGGAATACACATACCTAAATTAGGGATCAGCATCTCCTCTCCTCTTGGTAATAACACCTCGGTCTTTCAGGCAGAGGTCTGGGCCATTAATGTTTGCTGTAGAACACTGATGGATAACAAGATTAAGGGAAAAGATATTAAAATTTTTTCCGACAGTCAGGCCAGTCTAAAATCATTACAAAAAGAACTATCAACATCTAGACTGGTAGAGGAAACCGTTGACCTCATTAATAGGACTATCACCAGGTATGAGAATAGGGTAACCTTCATATGGATACCTGCTCATAAGGGGCACTATGGCAATGAGGAGGCGGACAGCCTGGCCAAGGAAGGATCAAATACTGAGTTCGTCGGACCACAACCGGTATTACCCCATTCTTTAAGCACAGCAAAAGAGAGTATAGGTAGCTGGGGCATGAAACAATTCCTTAAGGAATGGAATATGTCCCCCGGATGCAGGCAATCGAAGGAGTTTCTGAAGGAAATCAAACCTAAAGAAACGAAATGGCTACTCTCTAACTCTAGGAGGGGAATAAGGAGGCTGATAAGTATCCTAACGGGCCATTGCCCCTTGAGAAGACACCTCTTCATAATGGGTACTCTACCAGACCCCTTCTGCCGCTTCTGCGAAACAAAAGAAGAAACGGCTCGACACTACCTCGCAGAATGCGATAGGTATGCTAGGGAAAGATTTAATACTTTCGAAGGAGAGGACATAACCAAAACACTCCCCAGGATAAAATGGTCCACAATCCTGGGGTTTGTGAATAGGTCCAAAAGGTTTATGCAGGACTCGTGAGCCGACCAGGTCCCGGACCTTTTAGGGATGGGGTACGGGCCTACTCAGGCTTTTAACCCCTCGGGTCCTGGTCGCCCGCCCTGTGTAATATATATATAACCTAAGTTTGGCGAAATTGATGTAAGGAGTTCTCGATATACTGCTGAGACCCCACCCCACAACCACACTAAAATTGTATATAGCCTAAACCCACGGTTGCCAGCCTGGCAAGCCGATTTTCACCTTGGAGCCATCCTTTATTAACGCTAATAAATACATTCACACGCAGTAACAATCGTGCACTCGCTATCCTAAGTTAACCTAATTGATTCGGCAGGTCTTTGGGTAATCAATATTCCTCATAGAACGTATCCATACGCACTTAATCACTTGCGCAAATAAATTCATTCATGTAGTCCGGTAGTACCAGAGTTTTTTATCCTTCGGCAGGAACTAGCCCCTTTTCACATTACAAATAATATAAAACTACATCACCTAGGCAACTTTGATGTGTTTGTGGGTACTAGATATTCCATCAAATAAAAACATACTATATCGTTCACGGTAGTAAATACATTCACTTAAATTAAAGATATTATTTCAACCCTATGCATAAAAGTGCTCCACATATGTGAACAAATACGTTAATCAATTATTTATATCAATTTCTTATTATAACTACTATTGTGCCTTAGAAGTTGTTTAAAAACTGCAGACAGGTCGCATCTTATTCTTTGCAACACTAATTCCTTGTATTCCGTTATTAGATAGATTTACTTTATTTTACAATTCTGAGCACATCATGAATTATTCCGATATTATGGGGTTTACGGATACTTGTGCGCCATCATCTTGGTTTTGCAAAATACTCTTATTAACTTGACCCATACAGAGTAAACATAGAGTAAAAATGTTTCCAAAATAAAGGATTTAGACATTATAAAATTATTTATTTTGTACGATGTTTTTCACAGAAAATAATTGCATTTTAAAAACATTTAGAAAGAATAAGTCGTTTTCTCCAAACTGTTATTTATTTTTCTTATTATTTTTAAATGTGTTTCAACCCCACAACCTTATTGTATGATTACGTAAAATCGAGTTACCAAGTTATAAATTTGCTTTTTGTAGTTAACGTTTTATTAATGATAAAAATACATTTTTATATTTTGATTTGCAAATATTAATCTGATATTACCAAAATGCTTATGATTTGTAATATTATTGCATAATGTTATATTTAAATAGTGGCAGGTCGTAAAGGTCATTTGATTTTTGTGATTACTTAATACGGAGTTATGTTGGATCAAAGCGAAATAGTCATAGAATTTTTTTACCCACCTCCACGAGTTGCTCGTCAGTTAAAGAGAACAAAACATCAAAGAGAATCGTCCAAAATAAGTCTTTAGCCGAAACAATAACCAAGATTAGCATGAAAACGTCGAGATCGATAAGTTTGTGAAGGGAAAACAAGAGTTTTCCACCCCGTGTATTTCGTACAATGGGGTTACGCCAGTGCCATTTTCACTCGTTTCATATTTAAAATACCCCGGAAAAAATTAATACCATTGTAATAAAAGATTGAATAAAATTTGAATTATTACAATGCATATTAAATTTACAATATTTAGATACCTATCGATAAATATTTCTTAAAAAATCTAAAACAAACAAATCACAAATTCAATTTAAAATTAAATATGACAGTGTAACACAGTTTCACAATAGGGATGGAACTAGATTGGATTCAGAAATTTGAAATAAAACATGTAAAATTAAACATACGAATAAATGTGTGGTGATTAGTGACCGTTAGTCGATGATTATTCTGAAATCGTGAGATGCGGTCTGGTGTGATGTAGGTTTCAGAGGGAGAGAAAAAAAAAGCAAGGCACCCTGAACACGACACGCAAGAATGGCACAATTACACAGAAAACAATCACTTTGAGCCCTGAAGATGATCTCAATAAAATCGAAACGTTGGCACGATAAAGAAAATGTTTTTCTGAAACCTACATCATACCAGACCGCATCTCACGATTTCTGAGTAATACGGATAAATGCATAAATATTACAATAAATATTGATTTAACTCCTATTTATTCTATGAAATAAGCTATAGTATCTAACCTATTTGTCATGTGGTTAGAATACCAAGTTAACCTGATTCGAAAAATGAATGTTTTTGAATAGAACATTTTTTTTATTTATTAATTCCGTTCTGTCTGTATTCCTATGTATGTCCTCCCCAAGCGTTTGTGCTATTAATTAAATTTGGTTGAAAATATAAAATAAAATTAAAAATAAGATTTAATTATTATAATAAGCGAAGCTTAAAAACGACAGTTATATTAACAATATATTATTTTTAATTTTAACCTTATTTGTTCGACGTCTCCATGAAGCCCTCACTCCTCATTCATTCCTGACATTTTTTGAACAGATATTATTGAATACCTTATATCTCCTCTCCCTATAACCTTCCCTCCGAAATCCATCACTCCTCATGAGGTCGAATATATCCTGTCTCGAAACGCAAAGCTCCTGATTTTGACTTAATTACAAGCCAAATTGTTCAACTCTCTCCTCAAAAAGCTATTGTTTTGCTCGCATACCTCTGCCATACATTTCGCACTACCAATGTTATCTTACTTTGAAAATATTCGAACATCATTCTCTTCCTTTAACCCGGCAAACCAGTTCAAAAAGCCTCATAATATCGGCTAATTTGCTTACTTCTTATCAGGTTCAAAGTATTTGGAACAATTCTTCTTAAAAGACTGTTGCCAAAATTGAACTAGTCTAATCAACTTCCAAATCATTAGTATGGCACAGAACTTTCCTGTACAAATTAAAACGTGTTTCTCCAAATACTCTCTTTTTAATCCTTCGTTCTTATCTAACAGGGAGTTTTTTCGGGTGCGAAGCAAATCTTACAATCTACTGCAATAATGTTCCTATCCCCAAAACCTGTTGCCATAGTTTCCTTGGGTAACACATAGACTGACGATTAACTGGAATCAGTATATACGACAGTACTGAACAAACGCCGGTTTGCTCTACAAACTTCTAAAACTACAATCCAAGCTATCGACGAAAAATAACGCTACAACAACCGAATTTTTCATACGGTATGAAATTGAGTTATATGGAACCGAAAAATCATCCAATACAATCTCTCCACTCTTTTCGCCTAAAGTCCTTAGATCAATTATAAATATTTCGTAAAATTAATCTTTATGAAAGGTATTGGTTGAGATAAAACAGCTAGTGTCACTAGCGGGATTCGAACCCACGACCTTCGGCTAAATACGCCGCTGCTCTACCACTTGAGCTGTCGTGACTTCGATCCACTCGGACACCAACTTCCCATCTCAACACAACCCTTCGAATTTTCCCTCCTTTTTGCCATTTTTCACATGTCGTGAAATCTCTGATTCTCAGCGACAAATGAAATATCCACGGAGAGGTTTAGTGAAGATGTTCTTCACATAACTTATTAAATCCATTAGATTTAAATAGGAAGTTGGCGTCCGAGTGTATTTGGCACAAAATAATGGTGCAGCCCTGAGGGCGTATAACCATCTGTACTACGGGGTAACAGAAATGTTCCAAAATCCAGCCCCTGTTACACTGGGAATGAATTCGTAGTGGAACGTGGTGACGCCACTGGCGGGAACGTAGAGAAGAGATTGTCTTCTACCTGTGACCTTTGCACGAAACTTGCGTATGACCACCGTTGTACAGTCGTCCTCACGGGCTACGGCACATCGGACGGCAGCGTATAAGCGTTGAGGACGCTATGATTATGCTGAAAAGTCCCTCGAATGCGTGAGTAGTGGCGGATGGGAATGGATAGTGAATCTGTTGCTTCTACTTGAGTATGCTTTGCACGTAGGTGTAGGCTGAGCTCGATTGGAGGCTATTACCGTCTAGGGAGTGCACGGGAGACCAGGCTGATGTAGTTCGGCTTAGGTTAGCCCTATGCGCGCGGCATACGGTCTGATGCTTCATGCAGACCCGACCACTCGGAATGGGAAAGCGGGGAGCGAGGTTGTCTTGGGCCTTCGGGGTGAGCTGCCTCTACACCAATGTTGCGGCAGTAACGCCATTCTGTCATATGTGGAGGTGCGTCAGCTCTCATCGTGAGAATCAAAACGTCCGATAAGGCCGAATAGGCTAGGTGCGGACGTTAAAGATCCTCATTGCCCTTTTTTGGACGACCGAGAAGCACGTCCGAGACGAAAGCTCAAGTGGTAGAGTAACGGCGTGTTTAGCCGAAGATCGTGGGTTCGAATCCCCCTCGTGACACTGACTTTTTATCTCAATCATTTATAAAGATTATTTTATTGAAAGATGTTATTTGGTCAATGGACCACGAAATCTAATGGATTCCATATTAGGTCTCCAATACTTCCTCCACGACGACCTTAAAATCTCATTTGTTCCAAACATAATTACCTAAAGATTCACCAAGTTCCATATTAATCTGTTCTATCACCTCAATAGTCTCGCCCAACCCTTGTCCGACCAAACCCATTCCTACAATCCCACAAGGCGTCTCAAGAGGAAGGCCCCGCGAACTCCGTTCTGAGGAGTAGGTAATACTAATGAAGTTTATTTGGTGAAGTGATGTGGAAGTATAACTTGGATTATTTGCTTCCCTTAATGTAAATGTATTTATAAATCATTAAAGTATTTGGAAAAATTAACCTTAAAAAAACGTTGCAAAATTGAACTAGTCTAATCATCTACCAAATCATAACCCTCCCTTCGATATCCACATATATATTGTAATCAAAAATTGTAGATTGTAATAAAATATTTAAAAAAAAGCTGTATCAGCTGTATTGGATGTACGCTACATCAGATATCATTACAATTGAATAGTGGATTTTGTTATTATTAGCACACCTGTTGAATCGTTCAAAGCATTTTTTTTTTTTTGTAGCAATGATGGTAATTTAACATATTCATTTACTTAATTTTGCTTTAATTTTACTTCTTTCACCATGTAAATAAACCCATGGAAACTCTTGGACAATACATTGCGTGACTTGCGCTGATTGATGGTTTACTTTGACGTCACATTACTCCGCAGCACTCCTCCCACCGTTGAATTATCCTAATTTGCTAAGCCCAAATTCGAACTTTTTTTTACCAACGAGGGCCAATATTTGTCTTTCAGTAAAATTCGAAAACCGAACAGCACAATGTTAAAAACTCTAATCATGTTCGTTGGTTCTATTGTTGAAGTTCTCTTGTTGTAGGGACCGATGTGCTCGCAGTGTGCAGCAACTTCACCATTTAAACGGCTTCAATAACGATACGGTTTTTAGTTTAAAAAACTGTTTTAAAATTAAACAATTTTATATAAAAAACAAAGTTTCAAATACATTTATTAAAAAGTCAACAAAATTTTCTACATGAAAAACATCACAATAATGAAATAATTTTGCTGTTTGAATCAATAGCACTTGTTTCCTAGTTAAGAGTTTCGAACAGAATATAACAATAATGAATTGAATTTGAACGGGCACTGGATAATTTATTGCGTCTGAGGTCGACAGTAATCTAGTTTTACGACGTTGCTGGATCTCGAAATTGGACCAAACTTTTTTCATAATTCTACTCCAAAATATCGGTCACGTAGTCCTCAATTCTTGTAAATAGGCACTGGTTTCGCCAAATAATATTTTTGAAAGTTGAAATTTTCCTTTTTTTCACATCTTTATTTTGCCGTTCTACTTGCTCAAATCAACTATGTGATTATATCATTGTACAACATTTTTGGGTAGATTACAATAAAAATATAGCAAATGCTATCAAAGTTTATCAATGACCAATACATTTCTTAAAACCAAATATTTTTCAAATAGCCATGATCAGTTTCATTCGTGAAAATAATATACTTCGTTTTAACACTTCTAGAGACACCTAAATATTAATTTTTGTTTGAAAAAAATTTTCAATTTTTTTAACCACAATTTTTTTTTTGAAAAGCATTATCGGAATATCTGAATAAAAGGGTTGTAATTAAATCACAATCATCAATTTTAATATTAAATAAGTATCTTTCATTATGTACGAATTTAAAAAAATATATTGATATTGAATCTTTACGAATTCTCACTACAAAACGAATATATATATATATANTCTCTCTCTCTCTCTCTCTCTTTCTCCCTAAATTTAACTATTTGTCGTGTTGTCGGGTGAGGTCAAAAACCTATCGACCTTACGCATCTTCAGGTTTGTCAGGTCAATTTTCTTCTGTAAAATCACGACTGGTGGGTGCGTGTCCATTATTATTATTGATTGTCAGATTTGTTGATGGATTAAGCCTTTTTTTAAAATTTTATTTCCGAATGTATATTAAATTCCATGTTCCGCGATCGGTCAATATTGTTTTATAGCTTAATTTGTTAAATAGATTAATTAGATGGTATATTTCTATCCTTACGTGGTACATTAATATCTGTTTTACTGATGGCGTTTTGTTTATTATTTTTCTGATCGTGTTTGTGTTTTATCAATTAAATTTTGTTTTGCCATAGGTGCTGTTTTAGTCTTCCTTGTTTTTTGTTCTGCTATTTTGTTGATTTATATGATGTTGGTCCCTGTTTGTTTCTGTTTATCTGCATGTACCTAATTGTAGTTGGTTTTGTGTTTGTTTAATTGCCTGGTCCATATTCTTAAATATCCTCTCTCTCTCTCTCTCTCTCTCTCTCTCTCTCTATATATATATATATATATATATATATATATATATATAGAGAGAGAGAGAGAGAGAGAGGATATTTAATAATATGGACCAGGAAATATATATATGAGAAAAGGAATGACTGATGGTTACTATAAATTTGGCTTTTATGTATAAACTTTTTTTAAAATCAAAATTCATAATATGATTTTTTAGTGCTCATATAAATCCAGATCACCATTGTGTTTTTAATAGTCAAATAAGTCTTTAGTCAAGAGTTCGATGTATTAACAATAAAAATTTGGAACTAATCAGTAATCTTTACAAGTTTTGTGTCAGTTATTCCAGATTTAGAATATGTCTCATATAATTTATATACATACACATTTATTTATATATATATAATATTTACAAAATATTATATATTTTTTTACAGTGATTAAGAAATATTGTTAACGCTCATTCAAAACGATAAATATCTAGGGCTGTCCTCGGCCGTCCAATAGGAAACACGTTTCGTGGCTGAATTACCAGAGAAGTTGTAGAGAGCTCGACCCAACCTGCATACCAATGGCAGTTTAATCAAAATACCATAATAATATGGGGAAATAATTTTCATCTGGAAACAATATTACATTTAGAATGGTCCGCGTGCATTTTAATGGACCGATGAAATCGGCAATTTTGTAGCCAAAGCACAGACACACTCAGTTGTTAGTTTTCGACCCGGACAAATTCAATCAAACATGGTGTCGTGAAAAGAAAACCAACACGCGTTTTGATCGATTTGATAATTTGTTTTGTTCGGTCATTAAAAATGTATTCCCATTGGCTCCATTTTTCCACAAGACACGTCCAACTTTCAGTTCGGCATTACCGAAAAACGATTTCTTACCAGGCTAGCAGCTGCAAATTGGGTACCTTCGCGTGAAATAAAAACAATTACAGAGAATACGCTGACGAATTCATCTTAAACTGTATGTAAATGTATTCAGGAAACCATCAAACTCTGATCGCAGGCACATTAGATTCGATTTGAACACACACTCTCTCTCTCCTCTCTCTCTCTCTCTCTCTCTCTCTCTCTCTCTCTCTCTCTTTCTCTCTCTCTCTCTCTCTCTCTCATAGAAACAACATACGGGAACCCCAGGATACTAATTGGATAGGTTACAAAAGAACCCTCCTACCATCCCTACAGGGGGTAAACAAGGAAATTATAGACGGGTAATTGTACATAATGTATGGATGTATTTATTAGCGTGAACGAGGGCGGGTCTTCGGAGGAATATCGAGTACTCTGAAACCAGCATATAGGCTAGGGTAGGATTGAATGTTAGTGAATGAGATAGTTTCAGAGCCTTTTCACCACGAGTGGGAGGGCTAAAATAACGTCCCAGAACACAACCAGAAAAATCGCCAGACTTCCTACAGAAAAGCTAACTTAAAAATAAATAAATAAATAAATAAAATATATAAATAAATAAAATTAAAAATAAATAAATTTTTAAAATGTGAGGTGCCGACAATAGCCCAGGCAGTTTTGACCCAGTACAACAAAGAATCCGAAAAGCTAAACGGAACTCGTGACAGAGATTTTGTGTGGAAATCACAGAAACACCTCAATGTGTCCGCTTACACAGGATCCTAGCCAAGGAGCGCAAAGGGAGGCGGGTAAGCTTCCTCATGAAGACAGATGGCAGCTACCACAGCTCTTGATCTAGTGTAAGTGAAAAACTGTTCGATACTTCTAATATTGAAAATAGAAATTGTTATAATCAGCTTTGCCAATCATGCAGGAGTAAATAAAGAACTTGTCTTGGAGTCACTGTGTTAAAATCTTGTACATCTTGTAAATAAGTAATTAACAAAATCTATTGAAAATAAACAGGTGAGAACGACTATGGCACTGTTCCCAGTATCTGCATAATTCGGCCATTTTCGCATGCAACAAACATTAAAACACACAGCCAACCTCAAGTGACACGATATAAGCTAAAATTCATTTTAAATTTATTAGAACGTAAAAACATGTTTAAAGTGTATTTTGGTCAATAAGAAAGTTCGCGTTTCGGGGAAGGCCTGGGAGCAGTCGAGGGTGAATAGTCAAGCAGTTTCAAGTTTCAACATCTCCCGGTCGTCTCTCTTAAAACTTTTTGCGAGATTGCCAGAGAAGAGAAGATAAGAAGATGTCGACCACATTAAAATGAAAACGTTTCAAAACTCTAAAATGGTGTTATGCCATTTGAAAATCCAACCGTTTTAAATTTACGGTCCGATTTTAAAATTTTTTGAAGCTTGTTTATCGATAAAATATGTAATTTAATTCTGAAATTTCGTCTGAATGTCATTTATTGAAATTAAATATTTTCTAAATGTTATCCAATACTTATGATCTCATTAAGAACAAAAATAAAAATTCATGTTAGAATTCAGACAAAGATTAAATTAAATCAACCCCCCTTCTCCCCAAAAATATTTTTTCTGTAAAACCATAAAACAAATACATTGTAAAATAACCATATTATAAAAAAAGTTTAAACTATTAGTATTCAGTTGTGAAATTATAAATTCTAATCGAGATCTACGTTTAGTATTTGTTTTTATTATTACAAACGCAAGCTTATCAGCCAGATATCACAAGAGAAATACAATATAACAATAAATATATCAATAAATAAACATAATAATATGTTTTATGAAACTGGGTATTCAAAACAGCCGAAGTGGGGGAGTGGGCAGCACCCCGAAATCGATATTGTTTTAACAAATAAAGACTACTTTTTATGAGCGGTTTTGGTTTTCTCCGTTTGTGCAATAGCTAATAATAAAAAATATATTTTAATAACAACCTACAGAATAGAAGAATAACAACATATTATCACGATAAGATAATATAATTTTTTTAAATATAAGAAAACACAAATGTAAATGGATATAAAAGAATGAACCAAAACAAAAATGTAATAAATGTATTTACAGGTACTTAAATCTATATTACTATAGATTAAGTAAAATTATTAGAATATGTAAATAAATGAAAAATATGTAAACTACGAAAAATATGAACACGATATAACTAGCTATAAATTGGAATTATAAATTAAAGTTTTTTTAATTAATTTTTACATATACATTTTTTATTAAATAATTTACAGTCTTACATACATACTATGTATTATATGTATTACAAATATGATCACTAAACGTTTTTTCCCACGGTCACAGCACCAAAACTAATGCCAGCACTATTTAAAAAAGAAGGATTAAGATAATTTAATTTATTTTTGAGAATTAAGTGGACATAATAAGAAGATACAGGTTTTTGTGTTGACAGCATAGAAAATAAAAACTACATCGTTAAGCGCAGATCAAATGTAATTTATGAACCAAGAAACAAACTCTATTTGAGATTCCTGAGATAATTCTGAAGAACCTGTGAATTCAAAAGTTTGAGAAAAACCTAGTTTAACTATTTAGAACCTATTTTTTATATATGACTGAATCCAACAGAGAAGATTGTTTCCAGCTTCACATTCAAATTGTCATCATTCATGATCTTATATGGAATAAATCTTTAGAAATTTCATGTTTTGTTAAGCTCATTTGTTAAGGTGTCAAGCAATTAAACCGAATAAAACTGATAGACGAACAAATACACTTGAACATGTAAATCCGCAAAATCACATCTCCATCATGAAATAGCATTTGTCTATAAAGATTAGGGATGGTGTAAATTAAACGTCGTCTCTCATGCGTATTATGTTAAACTAAAATCATACCTAACAGACCGATTTTTCCTAGTGCGTCAGCAAACTAAATTTTAACATGAGATCTGATGTTGCCATACATTATTTGTCTATCATTCGCCTATGTTTATACGATGATGTTAATACCATGTTTAGGTAATACAAAATAATAATTACGTTAAATTGTTTTTTTAATCGGGTGCTAGGCAACCCGTTTACTGCTTGCAAAAATGTACATCATATATACTATATTTTGCAAAGGGTAACGTTAAAATTAACTCCAAAACGAAAAATAGTGTTGTATGTGTTGAAGATCTTAAAGAATGGGTTTGGCATAATGCGGTTTGCCAAGTTTAGATAAGAAACTGCTTTGAAAGAGTTTGCCGAGGATCTGAACCGTCTCTTCCGGCCAATTCAGGGTAATTTAAACAAACACATTGGTTTCAAAGAAGCGATGTAACATGATCATTCAATTTCAAAAGCTAACATAAATTTTATGGTTATACTCTGCGATAAATTATAAAAATAATTCTGTTGGACACGTACAAACCGTGTAAGAAAAAGATTTCCCTCTCAAAAGTTGACATTTTAATATTTCAAATCATTTCAACCGGAATGTACGCAAATGTTGTATAGCAGAGAAGAATGGCCCTGATAGAAATAATAATCTCATCTGCCAGTGGTCCCAATGTAATTTTCTCTTGATGCAGTCGTGAATCTTTAAATCTTCCGTCTTATCTGCCACATGTCAAGGACCGGAAAAGATATATTAAACCCGCCAAACACATGGATTGTTTATTAAAATGTCTCCCAACGCTAGGAAGGCGATCCGCATTTTAGGACAGAGACATACAGAGGCCGCCGACATCGGTATTCTATTCAGCCCACCCACACCATTCCACTTGTCTTAAAATACAAAAATTGTTTTTTTACGACGTTGGAAAGTACATGCAAGCTCGTAAAATTTATTGAAAATAATAAATGCAAATATCTGATAGGTTTTCCGTTAAGAAAAAGTTGAATTGCGTCTTCTACGCATACGAACTTCTTACAATAGTTTTTTTGTTGTAGATATTTCACATTGGCTATAAAACCTATTCCAAAAGTTAGACTATCGTCTTTTACTCAGCTAAAACTCTACAAAAGTATTTTATCTAAAGGACATTTCGGTTTCGACATAAGCAACATATATAGCCCGTAAATCACCTCAAAGTTTCATTTGTTGAAACGTTATATTTGAATGTTTATATAAGCACGACAATTTTGATGATTTCTTCATTTATTATTCAATAAAGCCCTATCAATGAAATTAATATGGCGGATATACTCGACTAAATATACTGAGAGGCGAAAAAATGGCCACTCTTAATATTTTTAATTATCTCTTAGACAATCCTCCATTGATTCTCTTCCAACAATATTTGGCCCGTTTTAAATAATTAGCGGTGAATAAAACAGATAAAATCTCCCACGTCTATTTACAATTGGATTTTGTAAATAAATCTTTGAATAGACAATCTCTTCTTTGTTGGTTATTTAAAAGCTTCTTTCTAAAGTTCCGGTGGTTTGCTTTTTTAAGTTGTACCATTTTTACGTTTCAATTTTGTTTGAGTGAGGATATAGATTTGACTGGAATCACTGAAGGAAGATTGAAGAAGTCAAGCGTATGTAGCCAAAGAGCTTAACAATCTCGTAACAACTGTCTTGGGGGATCTTCCATTGGTACCAAGATCCTGGAGATTACTCAACAAGACCTGGATCATCTCAGAGAAGATGTACTCCACAATCGACAGTCTACCGCTGTTGAGATCCATCAAAATGTTAATGTCACTTTACGGACTGTAGGGCGAAGCCTTTCACAAGCTTCATAAGGTGCGAGAAGGGCTGCCATTGGTCACTTATGACAAGGCACAGAACATCTCGATTAAATTTCGCAAGAAATCACATCAATTAGTCGAAGCAAGATTGGACTAGAATCTTGTTTTTGGATTACTCAAGGTTTTGTTTGAGGTCTGCTGATGGCCGAGAGTGGATTTATAGAAAAACAGGAGAGCGAAATATCTTCATAACATTTTCACTCCGGGGAAGCTGGTGGTAATGTTGTGGTTTGGGCAGACATTTCCATGGAAGGTCGTTCAAACTTGATCTTCATCGATGGTACCCTACATCTGCACGATACACTGAAGATGTTATCAGAAGTCGTTCCTTATATGCCACTAATTGGCGATATAAACTGTTTTATCATTTTCATTTAGGAGACTATTTGGAACGGGCTGGAAATCAATGTTTGGAGTGGCCAGCATGAGAGAATTCGCAGGAATTAAGAATGGCGCTGTTGGAGAAGTATGACAATATTGCACAGCACTACATTCACAACCTCATAAAATCGATGCTACGTTGAATACAAAGAGTGATCATCAAAAGAGGAGTAAATACTCGGTACGGAATTTAATATATCCTTCATTGTTTCCATAGCAACATTTTTAAAGGAAAAATAATTTTACTCAGATTAATTTTTAATTAATTGTGTTATTTAGCCATGTCCTTTTGCAAATAACCTGTAAACATCAAAAAATCAAAATTATAACGCAAGTATTTACTAAAACAACGAGGATGATCAGCCTCTCGCTAGATTTCATCATTTCCTGATTTTATAATACTTGAAACATAAATATTAAAAACTGGTAATTTTAGTTTTGTAATATAATATATTTATAACATTATAATATTGATGATGATATTATATCGGAGATAAATGAAGCAGCTACATAAATAATGAATCGTCGTTATGTATAAACTGACAAGTTCGTTTTGCCATGTTTCACAAGCTTAGAACTACTTTTCGTTGATCCACCATGGCGTCTTTTGTTTAAATAACTGACAAAACATTTCCATTTCAATTCAATAAAGCGTTTTTCCTAAGTGTATTTCCTCACGGAATAATATTTGATAGAATTGGCCCAACTTCCTCTAAATGGGAGGCGACAGTTGCCTGCAAAACGTTGAGTTCTCCTTTATCTCCCCCATGTTGATTATATTTGCCTAAGGCAAAAAAATTGGAGAATTCTCTAAATTTGGCGATCCTTTTAAGGCCCAATTTCGTTTCGTGTTTGACTAGAGACAGAACTATGCTTTGTATCGTTCAGTAATGCCCTTTACAGCAACAAAAATTTAATGTTTATGTGTGGTGTTTAGTGACCGTTAGTTAATGATGATATGGAGATCGTGAGATGCGGTCTGGTGTGACGTAGGTTTAGAATAATATTTTCTTTATCGTTTTATATGTTATATTATAAAAACCAAATAGGAAAATTATATTATTGTATATGGATATGCTGTTGATATATTGCTGTAACTATTCGTTTATTCGTTTAATTATTTAATAATTTATTTATCAAATTTCTTTTTCGTAATCGAATGTTTAGTTACATCGCTTATTTTACATGAGTCAACTTGACATATGAACCAGATAGCAAATGGTCATGCCTAAAAGCTAAGTTAAAAAAGTCACAAGTGAAAATCTTTCTATTCAAAATCAATATTTGTTCTTCATCCATTTTATTGAACCAAGTTAAATTTGTTGATTTTTACTTTTTTCCTTACCTTCAATTTTTCTCTAGTAGACTATTAATCTGGGATTCCTTTCTTCCTTTCTATCAAAGGTTTTAACATAAACGTTAAAGATTATTTGTAGAACGTGAGATGCGGTTTGTGTGACGTAGGTTTAGAAAAGTATTTATTTTATCGTGCCAACGTTTCGATCATTATTGAGATCATTTTCAGGGCTTAAAGTGTTTATTTTCCGTGTAGATGTGTCATTAGTGTGACTCAACACCGTCAACATGACACACAATCATTGCTATCGAGTTCATCTGTCAAGTTGAATCAAGTTAAATAAAAGATGAAACTGCACATTCGATTACAAAAAAAGAAATTTGATAAATAAATTATTAAATAATTAACGAATAAACGAATAGTTGCAACAATATATCAACAGCATATCCATTACAATAATATACTTTTCCTATTCGATTTTTATAATACAACATACAAAATGGTTTAAAAAATTTATTTATTTATTATTTCTAAATCTTAAATCTTGCGTGACAAACTGAAATTGGCTATACCACCGTCCGGACAGAGCTCAACGAACCCTTCAGACTCCCTTATTGTCCATTGAGAAATAAATTGCAAATCAAACTAAACACATTACCATAACCTTCACCTCTCAACACGCATTCCTCTACCTCCAATCTGTTATCATATCACCCCCCTTTAGCACTGAAAATGCTATCCGCTACGTACGGCTGAACGTAAGAAAAACGGCTTACCTGGAGGCTCAAAAAGATGGATGGAAAGATATATAACGATTACTTAAAACTAGGCAACAGATCTAAAATTTCCCTTGGCAATAATATACTCTTATAAAATTTAATATTGAAACCAATATAACATACGGGTTCATGAAAAAAAACGTACTAATCTCCGCAGAATCCAGACACTACAATTTTTAGATCCATCGTCAACGCCCCATGTTTTTAACGACACCATCCATAACGACCTAAATGTTTCCTTTTTTTAAATGAAGTTGTCAACTCCAGCAGCCATAAATTCCCCCTAACCTTCTACCACACTCCAATCCCCACGTACAAATTTCTTTCTTCGGTGATTTTTAAGTGTTAACAATGGATAGCTTCTATATCGATTTTTTTAAATCATCTTGCTATCTGTGTAACATATTGCGCTTCGCACAGATTTTTGCTCTGTTATTTCAGTTAAAATAATAATATTAAACTAAAAAAGGCTATACAAATTTTTCCCATTTACCCATGCCAAATGTATCTGACAGTTCAGTCTGTCCGTAATAAACATTTTAATATGAGCTCTTTGGGGCATGTGCCCATAAAGTGATATAGGTATTTCCACTTCTGTGTTGGATTAAGCACAATGCCTTTTTCTTACCTTATTCATTGGGCTGATGAATTATTTACAATTTCACTATTTCTACGTTTATATAGTTGGTATTCATTAAATTTTGAGAAAAAGACCTCCATTTCAATTACTAGGACATGTTATTCTATATTTATATATTTTATTGAAAGTTAGTATATTGATAATCTTTTAGAATCTGGGGATCTTTAAAATAGTCTGCTGTTGGTTCTTTTCTAATTATCTAATTTCTCGCTTATTTACTATTTACCTGTTGGTGCTTAATGAAAATATATGTTTCATTTGTTTTAATTAATTAGTTGTTAATACGTTTAAATCTGTATAAGGTAACGCTATCGATTAATTCATTGTATAATGAAATTTACATTTTAAATTTTGTCTGCGTTTTCATAAACATTGTTAAATCACGACTAACAGTAAAATTTAATAATTTAAGTAAAATGTTTGGAACAATATTTCTATTAAATGACATTCGACATTAAATAGGAAAATATTTCGAAATAAATTATATTATTTATCCTCCAAAAACTAAAATTGTTAACTTCCAAAAAAATTTAAAAACAACAACTGAAAAAGGCACAAATATAGTAAAAAAGAATCACTTGTAAATATTATATAAGCATAATGCAACTATATAAAATGTTGATTTTCCCAACATTACAAAATAAAGTCTACTATTTAAAGAACAGGTATTGATAAAGGTTTTACGTAGAGAATATTTATTTTACGTTTATGCGTGAATTGCGTTAACCACGTGTAAGTAGAAATCAATTTTGACTTCCCGCCCATGACCGCGCTTGATCTTAAGATTAAACCACGAGATCTTCAAAACGTAATTAGCCGCAGTGAGGGTCTAGCCGGTTTCAAGGCATTTTATAGGTGATTTAGTACTAACTTAATTACTTTCCTGTTTAGTGAGTTGAGTGAAAAATGAGACTTGCGGTTTTCTCCAGAAGCCGCCGGCTCTTTGTATTTTGGTTAACGTCAACTCTTGAATTACATTAAGTCTAATAAACATCTTAACCAAAAACACAAACTGGTAAGTGTAGACTAAAATTACTAAAGTTCTGATGAAAAACTCTTGGAGTTTAATTAAGGATAAGAATGATTAATTATAATTCGTAATCAGCACGATTAAGGTTTCATCATAGCACTCATTCGTTAAAAAAATTTCTAATTTGTTGAAGTCGTGAGGAGCGGTCAAGAATGAGGTAGTTTAAAAAAAATCCTTTTTAATTTTTTCCCCGACATTTCGACCTTTATTTCTTCAAGGCCTGTGCGAATTACAAATCATATTTCGATTGGAAAAAATACAATTTATGATGTAAATATAAATTTAAACCAAGTATTTCATACTCACAAAAAGGTGTTGTTCTTGTGGTGTCATATTGGTTTTGTATGAAAGTGTTGTGAAAGGTGAATTTGTATTCTGCTGGAAAGGTTCCGTCGTGAGAAGCTCAGAATGGAACAGGCTGCACTGGACTTCAGTAGCGTCACGGACGAGGTTTGTAACAAACCTTTCACGACGGCTGAGCTAGAAGAAAATTTAAATGTTTTAAAAGATAAAGCGCCGGGATCGACAGGTCCCAAATGCAACACTCCGCCACTTAACGCAGGTAGCAAAACGTCACATATTGGAGGTCGTCAATGATTTGGGACAGTGGAAGATACCCAGACCTATGGAAAGATGCCATCCTAGTACAGATTAGGAAAGAAGGTAAAGAACCCAGTCAACCCTCTAATTACAGGACGATCTCGCTCACCAACCGCCTGGGTAATGTCCTCGAGTCTGTAGTAAACAAAAGGTTGGTATGACTCTTGGAGACCCGAGGACTTTACTGCCGCCACCAGGCGGGATTTCAGGGGCCGTGCATCTATTAGCCAGGTTGTTGTTCTTGAGAACGAAGTTCCGACCACTTTCTAGATCAGGGAACACGGGGGTGGCGGCGTTCTTCGACCAAGAGAGGGCATACGACAGGACGTGGAGGCATGGCGTTCTCAGGAAGTGTCACGAGTTTGGTCTACTGGGAAGCTCCCCGAACCACTGCGGACGAACAAGTGTGTCAGGGATAGGCTAGGAAGCAAGCTATCTGAAAAGATAGAACAGGAAAACGGAATCCCTCAAGGATCAGTTCTATCTGTGACGGGTTTTTTTTCTTTGATTTCTTCTTTCTTTTCGATCGCGGTAAAGGGCATCGTCGAAGGGGTTGAATACCGAATACGCGTAATGCTTTATTTCGACGATGTCGCAATTTACATGCATGGAGAAAACTTAGAAGAATAGGCAAAAGAGTACAGACCTCTGAGGTACAGAGAACCTAGAAACAGGACAAAGAAAAGAGGAAGTTGGTTACTGTTATACCCCATAAAATATCGAAATTCAGTTGGGGAAACAAAATAAATTAGTAGGATTATTTCTCATGAAAGACAAGAAAATAAATGCGAATGTAAGGTATAAGGAGCTGGCGATGACCAATGTAGTTTACCGTCCCTAAAACAAACAAAAAATCAGGACATGCAGGTTAGTTACAAATTAAGTATTATGTCCGTTGTATAGTAACGACGTTTTAAGTTATATACAGGGTGAATTGCTACTCGTGCTACAAACTTCTCCAGTAGATTCTTCACCCTAAAATGAACAAAAAAGTTCATATTGTCCNTTTATATATATATATATATATATAAAACGATCGCATTAACAAATTATGTCGATATATAATCAATATTTTATCTATTGTCAAGCGTGTGTTGTTATAGTTTTTGAAAAGTTGAATTATTTATTTGAAATAAGCATTATGTTCGGGTTTTCTTCACCATCCCGGCCTCACCTTGGGTAAACATAAACATTAAGTTTAATATAAAGAGACCTCAAAAATGGGAAAATACTTCCTTTAACATCCGTCCTATTCCTCACCATAATCGAAGGAAAGGTACCAAATTATAACTAATTCTATGTTCACTGATTAAATTTAAAGTTTTGTTAGGCATATACATTGGTCACACCAGCCCTCTCTTTCTTAGCTTTGAACTGTATAACTTTTTCGCCTTTTAAAGCTACTAATTTCTTTTTGTATGTTGCAACGGTAACCGACTTTTCTTTAATCTGTGGCTAGCCTCTCTGAATGTCAAGACCTTGTCATTTGTGTATAAACTTACCCTAATAACAAACACACAAAAATACAAAACAAGATAAACACATCGTAATCTTGTTAGCATTCAGACTGTCCCAGAAAACTCCATATTCCTCAGAGTAATTGGGGATAATCCCCACCTTTCACGCTAATATATTACATGCACACACCAGACTCGTTACGTTAAGAGTATTAGTTCTTTTTCGAGGTAATTAGAAGTAAGCCCCTTCATTCACTCTAAAAAATTGCAATCACACATTCATTCACACTACCCAAAAGCACTCTTTATTTCTCAGGGTAATGTGGGATAAGCCCTTCCATTCACGCTAATAAATTAAATACAAGTTCCCGTGTAATTTTCTCTCTTGATTCTTTACAAATTATACATTTATATAAAAATACAATTACAAATAAATTAAAATTCAACATCAAATTAGTTTTATTTGTCTTTTTCTAAGAATAAGGGAGAACAACTCTGTTTTACCTACTTTTACAACCAAATAAAAAAACTGTATAAATTTAAATATATATTATGTTTACGTTTAGTTTATGGGTTGACAAACAACTGAGGCCATCGCCGGCCAGAAGGCTGCTGTTATCAGTCATTCAAGTCTTGTTTTTTTTTTAACTGCAGCCATTTGAGCGTCTCAGTCTCAACGAATCTCTACTTTTATATGAAAACTAAGTCGATATCCTAACATGCTAGCCTCTCATTTGTAACTAAAGTTGTCAATTATAGAATAGGCACGAAACCTACAATGCAAATATATACATCACCACCCTAAACAAACATTGAAGTGTGGATCACATTCACTCGCCCAGAGATCCTCGGGCGGGGTTGAAATAATGAACAATTAAATAAATAAACAGTTATTAACTCACTACTTATTTAAGAATATTTTTTTTTAGTTTAATTATAAAACAGTACCCTTACCAATTCGTTTATTTCTAGAGGCCATTTTTTTTAAAAACATTTTTCTAAGTTTAAGCGGGACACTTTCGTTGCCAGGCAGAAAGGCAGATCCACCGGTATATTTTTTATGCTTATGCAAATTTAATTGTTTGTTTTTTGTTTGTGTCAAATAAATACAGACAAACAAAAAGTAAAGTATTATTCCTTGACTCCACACCATCATAAATCTGAAAAAATATAACGTTTATATGCACTGGTAAAATTTGTTTTTTCCAAAAATCCCAATTCCCGAACATTATTTCTTTAATTTTGGGGGAAGAAATCATATGTCATCCTGTCTTTACTACTAGAATCCCATTTATATGTACATAACCAATGTGTCTCACTACGGACGTAATACCCGGAAGGTTATCGCGTTTTATTTCCTTTTTCTTCTTATTATTTTGATAGATGTCTTAGGGAAGACGATTATTAAACAGCTGATAATTAAACATATGGTATTTATTTTTAAACTCAATTAATAGGAAATGAATATGCCTAAATAAAAATGTTAAAAAATATAAAATTCAAGTAGTTAACAATTGATTTTAATTGTTGCTTAATTCGAGTATATTATCATTTTTAAACTATCTTAAAAGTTTTATTATGGGTGTGAATAGGTTTAGTGTGTAAAATGTCACTGATCGAATCGTTTTGCGACGATTGATGGAAAATTGGTATCAGAGGACTTTGGGGTCACTGGTAAGATCAATATGCTAAATTAGGTAGTTATCCTTGAATCAAATAAACCAATTTTTTTGGAAAGTTATTCAGTTGATTGATTGACAGTAAGTGGAGGAGAGATAATACAAATATACATTGATAAATAGTTAGATAGATAGATTATGGAGAGGTAAATACGGAAATAATTGAGAAAAATGAGAGATAGATAAATTGAGGGAAATAGAGAGTATAACTAGATGTGTGTGTGTGTATATTTCATTAGTACATGTTTTTAATATTGTTATTATTGTTAATATTGGTAAAATTTTCCCAACGAGTACAGAATAATACAGAAAATATAGATTATCTGAAAGAAGAGGAAATTGTCACATTCTCTCTCCGGTGAAGACTCCTCTATATTCTAAACTCGGTGGCTTTTCGAATATTAAACTTAACATTAACACGTCCATCATATCTCATATGAGACCCAACTCGTCTTCCCTCCGTTGCGGCGGGTCTCAATTGAGATCCAGGTTATTGTTCAAATGCGCAAATTTCTATTGGGTATTATTTTCCCCTAATTTTATGGATTTCCACTTTGAAATATTTACTTTTAAGAGTTAATGTGAAACCAGCTCTATTGACGCCTGAGATTGACTGTGGATTTTTAAAAAATACCCTTTTTGCTTTTTAAACGTAAGATTTGATTATTTTTATACTTAATAAAATGTAATTTTGTACTTATCTCATAACACGTAACATTAACAATTCTAACAATTTATGAAACTTTTGATCTACAGTTAAGCGTTTTTTAAAGATAAATACGATTAAAGATATGGCGGATAACCTGTTAAATGCTAAAATTTTTAGAGATTTTTAGGGCTTGTACAGAAATATCTAAAAAAATTGTTGTTTACTTCGTGTAATTTTTTAAATAAATTTAATTATTATAACGTTAAATATAAAAATGTATTTCATTTTTCAGTTTTTAAATTTTTTCAATTAGTTTTAGCTGATTGTTGAAAATAGAATCCTACTATTAAGAGCTATAAAATAAAAAAGATTTTAAAAATGGCACAAAAAGATGACGTGTCACCTCTTCCAGAAGCTTCTCGATGATAGATTCTTCCTGTTCTATAATTTTTCCCAATAGGACAAGTTTAAGTTAAACGAAGATGGATTTGCTTTAATTAAATTTGTACATCATTCTTACTTCTTTGTAAATATTGTCAGTGGAAAATTTGTTACCAAAATAAATATATATATTTAGATACAAAAATATTACATTCCACATTGAATTAATTAAATTCGTATCATCTTAATATATAATTAATTAAAGAAAATATTTCGTCTTTGCCAGAAGGGTATTAATAAAGCAATATTCCAATTAATCCATGCTTTGCTTCAGTAAACTGACTAGTCCTAAATATAACCGAACATTTATAAATTGAGAGAACCGTTGAAGCCATTACTGATACTTTCCAATGCTTACTCTGAAATTGTAAAGGTTAAAAAAAATTCAAAAAAAGATATATCGCATTAATAATCCATAGCTACATGACTTCAATTAAATAAATAATTTTATATTGTACATTATGCTTTTCGTTAGGTATACATTCACCCTCTACTTTGTGCACCATAGTGTTAATTCGTTCAAGTGTTGTCATAATTGTTGGGTGTTTATAAAAGTGTCCAAATCCAAATCGAACTAATGATTCAATGAAATTATATTGGAAATGCGTTATAAAGTTTGTGTTTAGCAATGGAACCTATCAGTACTGCAAATGTGATGAATAAATGATGAAAAATGAAACTAATTTGTATATTTTTTCTTTTCCCAGCTTGTAAAAGAAAAAATTAAATAAAATTCTGTCCATAGACGAAGTTCGTATTGACCAAGTAAAGTCCAGACTACCGTAAAAAGGCTATATATGTTAATTGTTAGTGTTGCTTTCTTTTAAACCAAGTGTAAAATTATTCTTAGATGAACATTTCTTATTTTATGCCTTATTATTTAAAACAATTAAAATAATAAAAATCAAGGCTTTGCGATGTTTCGGCAATCCTGTGACTCTTTCAAGCCATGTATTTTATTTCTTAACACAGTACATACATTGTTCATAAACTTACTTCGCCAAAAAATAAAAAAACCTAAATGGAAAAAGAGAATATTTTCAAGTCATACATTTTATTTCTTGCCATTGGAAAAACTTTTTTAAATTTCCATATTATTTATTTTCTTTTTAATAAACAATACTGTTCTTACATTTTTGTCCAATGTTTGTGCGACTTCTTGTTGAGCATTTAAAAATAAACTTTTTTATTGTATATGTTTGCTTGAATGCTTACAAATTTACTTTTTTCTCAAAAATACCAGAAATAGAATCTCGGGGTTTGTTATGTTCTTTATGTTACGAATCCCCATTAAGAAATATGAATGCAAAAAAGAAAAAGAAAAAAATGATACATTTGTACCATAATGCAAATTTAATACTTTTTGTAATGAATTTAATTGCATTTTAATATCACTTTTATGTTTTATGACGTTATCTGGAAAGGGTTATTGATAAAAATGCAATACATATCATGACTAAATGTCGTTTGGTGATAATCGAATTCGCGCAGATATGAATTGATGTCACTTTTTACAACGGGCCAATGTTTGATAAGGCGCGAACGCGGGGATTACATTATGTCAACGTTCATGTACGATATCAGTGACAGTTAATGGGCCGGTAAATGCTCCAACCCTCTCAGCCCAGCCATTAAGTTGTTTACACTGGGCTTTATCCGCGGCTTAGCGCAAACTTGCGAATCGAATACAAAATAATTTGTAACCGGGCGTCACCGACCTGCATTCTAAGCGGATCGATGCTTTTACAGACATTCTCCGACGTTCGTTATGCGGTTCGAATCCCGGAGATATTTCCAACAAAGGAGCTGGTAACAATTTCAACGGGTCAGTGACGGAAGAATAAACATTTTATGTTTTCATAAAACCTCCCAACGGAAATTCGACGCGCCTAAGGCCGCCCTGCTTTCTTCCGCCGCAGGTCTCCCTGATTAACTGGAGAATCCACAGTTATACATTCCAGCTTTAATTTTCTCTTGAATATTCAACTCAACAATATTTTTTCTCTTCTAGATTTATTTAAGCCTGTTTAAAACGTTACAGATGAACTTAACGAACGTGATTTTGTCTTAGTAAATATTTATAAAACCAATAAGTTATTTATTATAATCGCTTGATGATGATCTTCGTTTTGAGATTCAGATAATGGGGTCTGCACACGTAATGCTCTAAATAGGAAGCATAAACAACCAAAGGCATTAAAGACTCAGGGTTATATTTCTTGTAAAACCTCTTTCTCGATTATCTGAGCAATATGCTCTACGCAGCATATTTTACAATTACAGTTGTTTCGTTTCTGCTGTTTCATCCAGTAATCATGCTATGTTTAAATGTCTCGACATCCTCCCGTATCAACAGATATTTTAAAAGTATAATATAACTATTTAAAAGTTAAAAAATTATGAAGTAACAGTTAACACTAATAGTAAAGACAGTCTGTTTAAACCCAACTGCAAGTAAACACAAGTAAGGCAAACGTTGAATACAACGAATAACCTGTTTTGGTACAAATACACAGAAAAACAGAAACAAGATAAAAACATGTTAGTCTAGTTAGCATGCATTCTACCTCAGAGTACTCAATATTCCCCCCGTTAATTGGGATATGCTACTCTATTCACGCTAATAAATTACTTTCACACACAACACTTCGTTCACACTATCCCAGAGTCTGCGAAATGCCTCGCGGAAATTTGGGGGGATGAAACACTTTATTGGCACTAGGAAATTATTTCACACATTCATACGCTTCCTCAGAGCAATCGATATTCCTCAGAGTGATTGGGCAAAAGCAAGCATTTATATTCGCACTATGACATTATTATTCATAAATTACATTCACACATTCATTCACTACCACAGAGTATTCGATATTCCTCCGTGTGATGGTGGATAAACGCCATTCATGCTAACAAATTATATGCGCGCGAGCACACACACACAAAATTCGTTCACCCTATGCCAGAGTAATTGATATTCCTCGTTGGATTGGCAACAATAATTGGCGGATAAGTCTCTTCCATTCACTCAAATTAATAAATTTGTTCCAATTAATGACACATATTACAAGCATGAAGGTAGAAAGATATATACAAACTTTTTAATTATTTTTATTAGCCTATGCTTAATTATATAATTACTCAATTAATGATACCCAATTTTTTCGAAAAGAAAAAGTTGTGTCACAGGCGGTATTCGAACCCCCTGTTTTATTCCAATTGTAAGCAAATCGAAAGCAGGTGAGTTGAAATGAGAAGTTTGTGGCATGGGCAATCGAAGTCACCATAGCTCAAGTGGTAGAGCAGCGGCGCATTTAGCCGAAAGTCGTGGGTTCGAATCCCGCCTGTGACACAAATTTTTCATTTCGAAAAAATTGTGTATAATTAATTGAGTGATCTATGTACAATTAAAAATATTTTGGCCCTGATATATTTGATCAGCTCATAGGTAATCTAAATGTATATCTTTCTTTGCAGACTTATTTCTTTGCAGTATGTATGCTCTACTGTGATAAGAACTCCACACAAGGTCTTACTCCCATTAGAATATATCCGTTTGTTATCTTAGAATGACCTATGCGCAACCCGGTAAGTATGATCATTTCCATTTTAAATTCAGCTTGCTCAAGCCAGGGACCGATGCCTTTTTTAGACTTGTATAATCCTGATATGGTTCTTTCGTTCTGGACTCTATTCATTTTTATTATTCATTATAAACGACATAAAGTTAATTTAAGTATAAAGTAAAGCTTTTTAATATCTATCTACATTTTTATACATTTTCGTTTTGTCTGCTAATTTTCTGTTTATGAAAAAATTATGTTATTGCAATATTTTGAAGTAGAAACTAAACCCACAAATAGTTTCTTTTTATAATTTAGAAGCACAGTGAAATTAAAAACAAAAAATTTAAATGTGATGTTAAAGATGCAGAACTAGCAAAGTGATATAATCGAACCTACTTTTAAGTTTCTAACTGAATTATATTGCGCTTTACACCGACTTCAGTCTATGCAAAATTAAGTCTCAATGGGTGTCGATATTGCTTAACAAATCTGAAAGGTTGCGTAAATCCGAGTAGATGGTTTAAAAGAATATCGGGACGTTTATAATTACGTAGATTTTCCAGCGGTTCAGGCAGCGTAAACTGCCTAGAGGCCAATATTGATCCATAAACAAATAACGAGAAAACTATTTTCAGATAGACTCTATTTCATCTAGTTTCTCTCTTCTATAAAATAAACCCGAATCCATTCTGTAGAGGTAAATGGTCCGCGAAGAGTAAGTGGCAGTAGAAAAGGAGTGATGGGCTCCGTCAGGAAGAGGGCAAAAGGGGGTTGTCTGATAAGGCGGACAGATAACAACAGGTACAGGCTACAGGTGAACAGGAAACCTGCTCTTATTGATTAACCCCACCCTGCTCCCCCACCCGGGGGTGGCCCGCTCCAGCTAATAGATTCTACCCCGGTCCCACAGGTGCTTTCCCTTTATCTTTCTCCACCTCTATCTACCAATCTGCGGCCTTTTTATTTTCCACGCGGTTATTGACGAAAAGGTGGGATTTCATTTAGTAGGGTAATTACGGCAGGTGGGGCGATATTTTCCCGTTTTCATCCGACCACCATTTCATCGTTCCTTCATCCTTAGACAAAAGTTTTTAAGGAAAGAGCTCTTTTCATTAGTTTGCGGCCAAGGGCATCTCTCATTCTTCCATTTGGTGGAAAAGAAACATTTTTAATGTGGAAGTCAACTCATATCAAGATAAAACACGAAAGAGACGCAACCAGCCACACATGTCTCGTTGGTAATAGGAAAATTCCATGTATTTTCTCAGTGTAATTTTAATCACACTTACTCTATTATTTATCAATTTCTAAAGGGTATAAAGACCGTGGCATTAATTTGATTTATTTTTTGTGTTTCAGGTTTAATGGCCAATCTTCAGCAGCCCAAACAGGCCAACTATCTCTCTGCGGGTACAGTCCGATAATGACCAACTTTAGATATAGCGAAATAATATATGGCCCTATATAAAATTCGCCATTATCCAAGGGATTGGATTCCAAATGAAAATGAAAAAAAGGAATGCCACGGAAGACCTTTGTTATTCTGTCTAAGCTGATTAATCGAAAAACCGTTTCTGTTAAAACCATAGAACAGAACTAGTAAAGAAGTTTTATGTTAATGTTTTTAGATACCAATCATATAGACGATAACTTTGATAACAAGAAGCTAACAGGCTTTGAATCGTATAAATAATTATTTTATTTAAAAAAAACACTTTCTTATACATTATCGTAAATTAAACGAGTAGACGATGTTTTAACCAATCTCCAGAACAATCAAAGCAATATAGGAAAAATTCAGGTGGCTTAAAGGACTTAAAGGCGATAACTTTGATAACATGGAGCGTTAACCTAAATAATTATTTTTATTTAAAAAAGAATGTCTTATACATTATTGTAACTAAAACGAGAGGACGTTGTTTTAACCATTATTCAAAATAATCAAAGCAATATAGGAAAAATTCAGGTGGAATAACTTAAAGGCGATAACTTTGATAACATGGAGCTAACACGCTTTGTACCGTTAATCAAAATAACTATTTTTAATTTAAAAAAACACCAGTTTTTTATAAGTTATTATAAATAAAACGAGAGGACGTTGTTTTAACCAAATCTCCAAAATAATGAATGTAAGGCAGGAAAAAAGCAAGTGAAATAACTTATAACTGAAAGGCGATAACTTTGATAACATGGAGATAACAGGCTTTATATTGTTAACTAAAATAATTATTCTTAATTTAAAAATAGTTTCTTACATGTTAAATAAACAGAGAAGACTGTGTTTCAACGAAATCTCAAAAGACATGAAAAAATGGTGAAATAACTTATAAATTGGCTCAAAATCCTGGTTGAGGTTTTTACAGTGTAAGAAATATTTTGTGTGGTGATTAGTGACCGTTAATCGATATATATACAGAAACTCAATAAAGATCGAAACGTTGGCACGATAAAGTAAATGTTTTTCTGAAACCTACATCACATCGTGAGCACTCTCAACACGACACGCAAGAATGGCACAATTACACAGAAGACAAACACTTTGAGCCCTGAAGATGATCTCAATAAAGGTCGAAACGTGCCACGATAAAGAAAATGTTTTTCTGAAACCTACATCACACCAGACCGCATCTCCCGATTTCTGAATAATTAAACATAAAATAATTGACCTTTCTTGTTATTACACGTTTTAGGCATAGATCCTAAATTCACAAAATATAATCATCTACTTGGTTTTCGCAACTGTCCTTCAGCAGAGCCTTTACGTGGTAGGCATTATTTCTTTCTCCCATGGGATGGGACAGTACTGTTTCGGGGCTTTTATTGACGTAAGCCAACCTTGTTTGATCGAATTTGGTACCCCGGCATCCTTCCATCATCTACTTTTTTATACTGTACAGTTATCCCACTAACCAGTTTTCCCAAGTCATCAAAGGAAATTCACTCTCTGCATATTTCCCGAACGATGCTGGTGTTCCAGCAGATAGACGGCGTTCTGGCCGTCACAGTAAACCAGGTAACACAAGTGACATTACGTTACATCCAGAAACCACCACACTCATATTTACATACGATACAGCGATCTTCTCTAAAACACTGAACCTGTCAGCTCCAATCGAAACTTTCAACAACACATCATAATACTAGAGTTTTGGTGTAAACATAAAAGAATAAATTTTTAAAATTTTATAAATTCACTCACACTAATTAATTATTTTAACCTTTTCATCACAATAAGTTCAGAATTAAGAGAACTATTACAGTCATAATATGTGTTCTAGTTTGTGGTATTACAAGGCTACAGTGTTCAGTGATTACTTACATACACAAATATCAGTAAGTTTAACTGTATTGTGTCACTTATAGACTATTATTTGGTATTAATTTCGAATTTGAAACAACTAGTACAGTTTTCTTTGAATTTAATGTAAACGGTTTTGGCTAAGAATTGTATTTTTGAAATCACATCCCATCACAATTTATATAAACTTAAAATGGTTATTATTATTTATTTTTCACGTTTTGTTATAATCAAAAGTGGAAGAATTCCATTTGAAACTAACAAACAACTGTTTATTTTATTTTATGTTTTGTTTAATTGTCGTGCAATAAAATATAACAATTTGTAAGATTTTTTCAAATGTTCATCTTTCATCCGCATGAAATAAAAATAGACTTGTAATATTGTTAATAAGATTATTTTCATTTATTATCTATGTCAATCAACTCGTCGCGCTGCGCGAAACCTCTTCCAATTTCGTATAACAGAATTATTTATATTTATCTTTTTTTTTTTTTTAATTATTTATGTGTGTTAGTTTAAACTCGAGCTCGTTCAGTTTCGTGGAATTTGAATGAACCTGTTTGTTAGCGGACCAATCACTATAATCAGTTCAATGTGATTAGTGACCGTTAGTCGATGATTATTCGGAAATCGTGAGATGCGGTTTGGTGTGGTGTAGGTTTCGGAAAAACATTTTCTTAGATCATCTTCAGGGCCTAGGATTTACAAACATTGTTTAAATTAACAAACATGTAGCATGTGGACAAAAGTGAATTTATAAAAAATATTTTTAATATTCAATCAAAGTATTTCTACTCACTCAAAGTGTTTGTTTTCTGCGTATGTTAAAAACATTCAACCAATGGTTTTAATGAAATTTTTCAATATATATTAACTTTGTGTTTCACCACGGGACTTCCATTATCGTAATTAAGATCTCCTTTATGGACGACACTCGTTTTATCTATAGAGTAGCAACAAACATGGAAGGACTCAGCAAAAACTGTCAACATCTTTACTACCAACATGCAAAACCAAAACAAGAATTTGATGGAATTGTAAAACATCATTAGTTTCAAAACCAAAAAGTAATCCATATTGAAGTATTTAGAGAACAATTTTATTGGTACATTTATTATTACTTCTTTCTAATCCCCCAAGACACCCAAAGGGTAGTACTCTATATGGATAGAATTATTTTAATTTACGTCTTGCCCAATTTTGATTGTTAGATTGCATAGTATTTATTTCACATATTTATAGACTAATTATAGAGTCTCACAATTATTTATGCATCTAATTATTTATTTGCAAATTTATTTTTATTTTATGCTTTGACGAATTAAAAAATATGTTTTGTTTAGTCTTTACAACTTGATTGTTTGTATTCTTCATTGTTAATAGCGTCCTTTTATTATGTTTAAAATTATTTATTTTATATAGCTATTACAAATTGTTACATTTTTAATTTTGTTTTCCTTATTTATTTACTTTAGGTTTAATTTATTTAGAAATCGTGAGATGGGGTCTGGTGTGATGTAGGTTTCAGAAAAACATTTTCTTTGTCGTGCCAACGTTTCGATCTTTATTGAGATCATCTTCAGGGCTCAAAGTTGCGTGTCTTGTCGAGAGTTTAGGCTTAATCAAAAACTATGATGAACATTATACAACAGTTATGTTAGGTGATAAAGGTGAAATCTAAAACTTCACGCAACCAATTTTTAAACTTAAATTCAGATATAATTTATAAAACGTCAGTATTCTGGTAATAAAGATTATTAAGGACGGTCAAGTAAGTACAGAAATTCACGTCATGCAAAAAGGCCTAACAACCAAATTTGAATTTGGGTTGGGTGTCGCAAACGAGAGGTAAACGCCACTCGACAACACTTTCTCAATATTATTCACAATTAGAAATCCACGGGCTACGTCGGGATTCGAACCCAGGACGGCTAGCTTGATCAAAAAGTGTCGGACACCGCAACCTCTTTTTACCTCAAACTCCGTTCGGTATTAAACAATATTTATAAAACGGCATAAAATAAAATAAAAATGGTTATCATTGTTATTGTGTTTTTATTATGTTAAAGCCCATCCACCCACGCGTAGACAGATATTTAATAATTAATTTTTATTAAATTCACTAGTTTCGTGGTCCGCTTGACCAATTAATATCTTACAATTAATTAAGGTTTTCAGTTGAGATAAAAAAGTCAATGGTACGAGCGGGATTCGAACCCACAATCTTCGGCTTGATACGCCGCTGCTCTACCACTTGAGCTATCGTGACCTCGATCCACTCAGACACCAACCCCCCATCTCAACCACACCTTTTTTGCATTTTCCCTCCTTTTTGCCATTTTTCAAATGTCGTGTAATCCACACTTTTTTATTTCAACTATGTAAGCAAGAGTTTTTCAATTAATTAAGGTTTTTAGTTTTGATGAAAAAGTCAATGTAACGAGCGGGATTCGAACCCACGATCTTCGGCTATATACGCCGCTACTCTATCACCTGGGTTCGAATCCCGCTCGTGCCATTGACTTTTTTATCTCAACTGAAAACCTTAATTAATTGTAAGATATTCATTTTTATATTTGGTCAATTTTATCTAATTAATTGAAAGGTTACAGTATAATCATTTTGATTTGTTAAATTAGTTGTGATAATAAGTGATAATATATGAACCATAAAATCTGATCCACCCTAAATGTAATTTACCAGTAATGTTATACTAATCATTGAGCAATTTTAATGAAAACGAATTACGTGCTATACAGAGTTTCCTTTATAGATGGGCTGGCTGAATTCCTCTTGAACCAATGACGCTATAAAAAAATTATAAAATAATAGCTCTTTAATATTTTTTGAGTGTTTTAAATTTTCAGTTCTTTTTGGAGAAAAATTGTACAGGGTACCTCTGGCTCGACATGCGTTTTTCAAAACGTTTTGCTATAACATTATCATTTTTTGACCAATTTAAAATCCAATGCCATCATTGTTTTCTGCGTAAAAAGTAAAAAAAGAAAAAACCTCACCTTTTGAGTTTTCTCTCCTTTTTGCCATTTTTCAAATGTGTAATCGGAGTGGAAACAGACCAAGTTTTCAAATGGAAGCAGAAATGCAGCAATAGATCAAGACGCTCAAATGGCCCAGAAAAACAATTAAAAAGAGGCAGAGGGTCGGTGATGGCCTCATCTGTTTGTCAGCCCCTAAACTTCATACATATTACTTTTTTTCATTTATTTAGGTTTTTTGTTTGGGTTAAAAAAGTCAGTGATTCGAACCCACGATCTTCGGCTAGATACGCCGCTGCTTTACCGGCCGAAGATCGTGGATTCGAATCCCACTCATGAAACTGACTTTTTTATCTCAACTAAAAACCTTAATTAATTGAAAGATATTAATTAATCTAGCGGACAACGAAAACTAGTGAATTTAATGATTTAAAATGAAATATACTTAACTAAAGCTCTCCGTGGCCATTTCATTTGTCGCCGAGAATCAAAGAGATTGCACGATATTTGAAAAATGGTAAAAAGGAGGAAAATATCAAAAGGTCGGACTGAGATGGGAAGTTAGTGTCCGAGTGGATCGAGGTCACGACAGGTCAAGTGGTAGAGCAGCTGCGTATCTAGCCGAAGATCGTGGGTTCGAATCTCGCTCGTGCCATTGGCTTTTTATCTGAACTAAAAACCTTAATTAATTGTAATATATTAATTGGTCAAGCGGACCACGAAATTAGTGAATTTAGTTCTTTAAAATGTTGTGTCTGGATGTATAGAGGCGTATTTGAAATTTTGAACTTGAACTGGGCCGAGGTACGCTGTATAATTTTTCACCAAAAAAGGTAATAATTCAAAACTAGGCTAAAAAATATTAAATAAGTACTTTTTTTATAGCGTCATTGGGTCAAGAGAAATTCAGCCGGGCCATCAAAAAAGGACGCCCTGTATAACAAAGTCGATCGTTATACACATTTCTGTAAACGTATTTCTAACTTTATTATTGCTTAGTTTTCATTTTTTGCCCAATTATTGTTTTAATCTGGCTCAATCAAACAAACTAAATTGAACGATATTAATGTAATGGAACAATTTTGTTCGTAAATCGAATAATCAAAAAAATGACAAATACAATTATACAAAGAATATTTGTAATATCAATGTCTGGTTTTCAAAACAATTACTTTACATCGTTGCTTCAAATCTACCGGAATTTACATCATAAATCTTTTTTATGCGGTCCCGTACAGTCTGAAAGCGGGCAATATATCAAGAGGGAAAAAACGGATAAGAGAAAAGGAGCAATAGTCATGAGCACCATCCGACCTGACACCGTCCTTAGTACTTCCGTATAACAACAACGTTCAAACATATACGACTATAATCGTAAATGTTATTGGACACGACTGTTACAAGAAGTTTTCAAAACGAGGCTAACAAGACTCAAATCTCTACGTTTTTTCAAACTATTTCATCTATCGATTCCAAATGACAAAATAATTATAATTTAAAAAATAACACCGAGATAAGTACTTTTATTTTTTGGTATGCGTGAAAAACCTGGAAATAAGCCAAGGGATATGTAGGAAATGTGAGACGGCGGCAAATTAGAACTGTTTCCCGTCTGGGAATCTGAAAGTAAATGGTGAATTTCTACCAGAGTCTAAAGCATTGATCGCTCACATAATCTGAAATTCTGCTAGTTCCCAGGGGTGGTTTTCAAGCCTTTTGAAAATGTTGGGAATTATTTCTTTTCGAAAATAACAACCTGTCTGACATTATTATTCAATTAACGCAATTATTCAAAATTATAAATGTTCAATTGATATTAATAATTGAAATAAGCAAATGATAATACATCTTTCCAGATATCAATACAACAAATATAGAATTGTAGCAAAGTACTAACCTTACAAATATTTACACTTCAGATTTTATTTATTCAATAAAAATGTTTCGCAGGTCTTTAATACATACTTTCAAATCGGAAAACTAAACCGTTCTCCCCCTCAAGGGCCACTTCCATTCATTCCTGAAACAGAAAATAAATATATTAGTCACAAATAGATCACTACAAAAGCATAAGGTTAACAAGGGTAAACAATTTTTGATTTGACAGTAAAAGTAAATTTGTTAAAATCTTGTTTGCCAAAGTGCTAAGAGGCTTTAAAATAAGTAAATAGGACTTCAATAAACAACATTATTAAAAGTTTTTAAATAGTTCTTCTATAGATATGTTGTTGAATTGGATGCCCAATTTTTTTGCATTACCATTTTGCTTTACTTGGAGTGAGGACATATTGAGTTAGGCGAGGTTTAATAGGGTATCTAGAGTTGGGACGGGTTAAGATACGTCACTATACAAAAGCATATGGTTAACAAGGGTAGACATTAGGTGTAGGGTTAGGCATTGGGACTGATTCGTCAGGTTAGGGTAAAGATGAGGATTAGGAAGGAGTTAGGGCTACGGTCGGAATAGTTTAGGTAAGTGTAATGACTAATTAAGTTCGGTCAAGTTTGGGAATAGAGTTAGGTTACATATCCATGATTCAATGTTTTTTTCCAGAAAATAGAGCGAAGCACCAGTTTTGTTTGAAATTTGCACTTGTCGTCAGAAATTTTTGATGGACAATGCCAATTATTACATTACCTCAAACATAATGTTAAATTCACTAATTTCGTGGTCCGCTTGACCAATTAATACATTACAATTAATTAAGGTTTTTAGTTGAGATGAAAAAAAGTTAATGACACGAGCGGGATTCGAACCCACGATCTTCGGCTAGATACGCATGAGTTTTCCTTCCCCCCTTTGAAAAATGGCAAAAAGGAGGGAAAACTCATAAGATGGGGTTGAGATAGAAAGTTGATGTCCGAGTGGATCGAGGTCACGATAGCTCAAGTGGTACAGCAGCGGCGTATCTAGCCGAAGATCGTGGGTTCGAATCCCGCTCGTGCCATTAACTTTTTTTCATCTCAACTAAAAACCTTAATTAATTGTAACATAATGTTAAAGTTTCTTATTTACGTAAGATCTTAATTTACCAATAACATCTATCTTTCTCTCTCTGTTCTTCCTTATTATTTATTACTTATTAATTTATTATTCGTTTTACACTGTTGAAATATTTATGTCATTGCATTGATCCAAAACCCATCGAAATAATTAGACAAAAATTTAATTTAATTGTTATTTTCTAATATTGCTCATACGCATAGCTTAAACCGGATTCATTGAGAATTTTTCGAGTGCAAAATATTTTTAAACTTAATACAGCAATCTATATGGTTTTTAGTTGGTCCTAGTTAACCAAAGTGAATATTTAAATTTTACAATTTTTATGTAAAGTGCGGTTGAGATGAAAAATTACTGTCATGAGCGACACAAACGCCCCTGTTCTAACCACTTGAGTTATGGTGACTTAGCCCCCCCCCCCGAAAATATTTGCCAAAAATAAGGCAATTTGAAACAAGTTGTAGGTTCAGATGATGAGTTGATATCTCGGGGACTGAAGTCACGATAGCTCAACTGGTCAAAGCAGTGGAATATTGAGCTGAAGGTCGAGGGTTCGATTCCCGTTCGTGACACTAATTTTTCATCTCAACTGCAGTTTACCTAAAAATTATAAATTAACTCAACTTAGACTTATTTAGAGCACCTACTATTATAGGCCAATACATAATGGTGAGATGGATTAGAGCATAATATTATATACATAATATACAATTTCCACAAAATATTTTTTTACTTTAGCTACTTTCTAATTTAGAAGCGATAGTTGAAAACGATTTAATTTCCCTGTGAACCTACTTCGTTTTTAAAATGTTTTGTTGAATATATTGATGTTGACTTAAAAATAAATTGTATTAATAAAAATAAATAAACCAACTGACCAATAAATTATATATCTTAAATCAATATAAATCAATTTTAGCAATACAATTTAATCATGTTTTAGTTTGCAAACGTTTATTGTTATTTAATTTTAAATTTTCGAATAGTAAAAATGGCGAAAATGTAATAAGCTATATTGCATTATTTTTTTTTCATTAAATGGTTAAATAATTTTAAAATACACAGAAAATGAACAAACAGAAATCGCAACCGAATGGAAACTTTTGTGGAAAAAAAACCTTAACTAAACCTTTGCTTTTGTACAGGATTATTTAAATGACATTTCTCAATACAAACACTTTTAAAAGGGGGAGCCGACGCTTCTTTGATGCGTGGTTTCCAAGTTTATCCAATAACCTATTTTAACCGGGTACCATCAACATAGCCGCCACACAACATCGGATTAAGCTAATGCTGTACTGGTATACATTAACTTATAAGCTCGTTAAACTTTAACGATTCGTTTCCCACCTTTTGATACAGCTTTCATAGATTGACCTCGTGAATCGATTTGCATAATTTTATAAATTATGCTTAATCGTGGTGCATTTATGTTGATTGCCGGAGGTTTCCAAGGTGTATATTTATACCTTATCGATTTGCCGTTAATGGCTAGTACATTTATGGAGTGAATTTCCATTCATATTTAAATCATGGTAAATCATTTAATTAATGCACGTGTATTATAAATACATAAAAAATAGGGTTTCATGTTTTTCTGCATGTTTGTAATATGAAAAATATAAATGTTATTGTTTATTGTTGTCATAGATTAGCGGATCCTGTATGTTCGTTCACATTTTACAACTCAGTTCAGTTTAAAGATTCTGTTTTAAAATAATATTTCATAGTTTGTCATCAAACTTAGTTCATAAAAAGTGATATTGACTTAATGTTAAATATGTAATTAAATTAGGGTATCAGTCAGTTCAATTTGCGAAATATATAAATACAATTTATGATTGGGGGGCTACGGTGTTCTTAGTTAGTTAATGTTCTTCGCTGTTAGAAACATTCCCAGAATCTCTGGAAGTCTTGCGGATCTATCCACCATTCTAGGCACAGATGGTGAAGTTTCTTCGACGGTATCTTTTCTTGTTTGCAAGTCAGAATGGGGCACTCGATGTCCGACGCCTTATGTTTCATTTCCTCCGCAGTTTGCATGTTAATTGGGCCTGTGCTACTTTATTTGGATATCCCTTGGTTTCGAGACAGATTTTGGATTATGGTGGCAACAAACAGCTAAGTGCCCTAGGCTTCGTCAACGACAGCACCTGAGGATTTTACATTTGTATTTTTGCCAGGAAGCTCTGCAATAGGAAATAAGCTCAGATAGATAGTATTTCCTAAACCGCGATTCCTTATGCGAATTTTATCGCAAAAACAGGCAACTTTGCTGAGGAGTTATTACCTTCTCTGGTGAAGAGGAAACAAATATGTTTTCAACGAACTTGTTTGTTAGGGAGATATAAAATCCTAGCCATTATAATCTTACATTACAAAAAATTAACATGAAGAAATAAAAGTATCATAATTAAGAAGTAACATTAATTAAGAAAAAATTAAACGCTGTCGATTTTTAAACTGCTGACGTAATATATTAGTGTCGGTTAATTTTTGTTATTTTATTCAATTAAAAACTGATTACCTGTGGAAAAATGCTGATCTTATTTAGAAGTAAATAAAAAATTACCAAAGAGGACGCCGGTCTAACTGAAAGACATGAAAACATCTACTCAGCTAACTGCTATGAATAGAAAACTACTTTTCCAAGGCTTTCGTTTTACGATCGAGACGCGGAAATTGCGGGCTGTTTATCGAAGATTTATAGAAGGACCCGATGTGGTATAAAGACAACAGAAGACCACCGGCAGATGAAATTACATCTTGTTTTTTGCTAGAATGAGAAAAACTTAAAACAGAATGTCCGGCTCTGCATTCAATTTTGACCGAATCCGTTTCTATTTAAACCAACGATGCGCATTAATATTCAAATCCAATTTACATGAATTAAAACATTCGTTCATTAATTCCAGCGCGGAGCAACAAGCACCCCAAGCTAGATGGAGATTGGAATTACGAAATAGGGTAACAGAGACTTTGCCTTTAAAGGCTGATTGTTTGCTATTCATTTGAGCCTCAATATATACAATGGAGATAATGGACGACCACAAATCCCAAAGGTGAGACGAAAAACCAAGATATGTATATTATTTGATTTAATGAAATTGCTCCATTTCTAGGACATGATTTTTTTTTAATACATATAAACTAGTTTTACTACACTTTCTCAAAGAAAAAATCTTTTCTCGACAATTTAGTATGTGAGCATTCAATTTTTTAAATATTAAATAATAAACAGTTAATTATATTAGGCAGAGTATAATTGTTCGGAAAATTTTATTTTTAAAAAATATTAAAAATATGAACTGTTTATGTATGTCATTTAAGTAATAAATTGAATTTATCCAACTATTTTGTTTCTATAATAATAAACAAAATTATTTTTTCTTAGATTAAATAAAAATTAATGATATCACATATTATCTTTTTTTAACGTTTTCTCATGGTAATAGCATAGAACTACTTTCATGGGCTTGCAAGCCACTAAACTGCCACTAAATGAATTTTTTTTCTTAATAAGAAGCTGTAAAAATTTGTTTGTACAACAAATCTAAACTTCTATCAAAAACACTGGTTTCTGAATGCAAATGAAAAAGCTCTCACTTTTAATACACAAATTCTGCATAGCTTGAAGGAGATTTCATTTTAATTCGAAGATTAACGTAGTTATAAAAATAAAAAATAGAAAGAAGTATGGAAGTTTAGGTTAGGTTACGGTTAAGACAAGGGTTTCATTTAGCGGCGGGTTATGTTAATCAATTTGTTTGTATTAACCCTCAATAGGTTTGGTAAGACTAGGGTTAGGATTATGAGTAGTTTAGATTACGGTTATGGACAGGCTAGTTACATGACTCTATGCTTTTCCGGTGCTGTTCGAGTGGTCGGGGCTCTGGACTCGTGTTTGTAAAGCTAGTGATTCTGGTTCGAATCCCTGGATTTTTAATTTTTTGAGCATGGAAAATGAATTATAATGTGACTTCACCCCTCCTCCACGACACTCAACGCGTATTTGGACGTTACAGGAGGACTTGTAAGACAGAAATTACTTCATCACTTACTTACTGTTTTTCCTATTTACCCTTCAAAAGACAAATTCAGAATTTTCCGTCTCCTAGTAAAAAAATCCTCAGGACACGATCTCATAACTCCCTAATTTGTTGAAACCAATTTCAAAAGGCAGACGATCCCATCCAGTTGAACAAACCATTTCCATAAACCAACTCCTCTCCAAGCTCTCATTCGATAAGAATCCAGTACAACAAGACAATTGTGTAATATACCACCCTCCTAGAGAATTCTCCACGCCACCAAGTAGAAAGTGGCTCCCCGACCTCTTAACATAACCCTAAACCAATTAAACTACCCTCCTAAATACTGAGAGTTCTACCAATGGCTAGCTCTCCCATCTCCATGATCTTACAGGTTTCTGCCTCATCTGTACTTACATGGTTCATCACTGCCAATTTTATAATTTATTTACAGATTGAAATTAATCATAAAAAATAAAATTATTACAAAATAATGATTTCGTATTCCAGTTATATCGTATTATTTGCTTTAAAATTTATTGCATTATAAATCCTGGAAACAATATTAAACTGGAAACAAAACATAATTTTTGACAACTCATAGAAAAATTCAAAAATCAAAGAAAACATTGTCTTTCTGACAATTACAAGTTTTTAATATATAACAATTTAATTTTTTTAGAAATTGTTTGTAGCACACGACTAGAAAAACACAAAGCTTTGTCCTTTGGGCTTTTTGGAGATTTCAATGCCATAGCAAAGCTTTGTTCTGAAACATCAACTTTTGTTCTAATAATTAATTATATAATAATTAAGTAAGTTAAGATATATTTAGTAATTATTCAGAAATCGTGAGATGCGGTCTGGTGTGATGTAGGTTTCAGAAAGACATTTTCTTTATCGTGCCAACGTTTCGATCTTTATTGAGATCATCTTCAGGGCTCAAAGTGTTTTATTCTAATATTATTATATTAGTTTGTTTGACATGTTGGTAACTTTATTCAAATATAATGTGATGTTTTTTAATACTGGTCGAGCTTAATTTATTCATTATTCATACGTCAGTAGTCTCTTGATTTTGTTCAAAAGTGTGTCCGTTTCATAAATTCAAGTCAGCTGTAAGAGATATTAGAAAATCAAAAATTTTCAATCTATAAATCTGAATGATTGTTGCCTCAAAAATGTGTACCGTTACATTACAAAATGATAGATTACTCCGTTTTCTTGTTATACTAGATTTTCTGGTTTCCGATGGAGGAATAAGTTTATCTGTTTCTAATTGACGCGATATTATTAAAATTTTGATGTAGCTAGGTTAGTATTGTCCGGTACGTACTACTGATAAATGATAATATAATTATTCAGAGATCATGAGTTGCGGTCTGGTGTGATGTAGGTTTCAGAAAAACATTTTCTTTATCGTGCCAACGTTTCGATCTTTATTGAGATCATCTTCAGGGCCTGAGATTTACAAACATTGTTTACATTTAACAAATACATTTAGGATGTGGAAAAAAGTGAATTTATACAATGCAAAATATATTTTTTATATTCAGTCAAAGTATTTCTACTAACTCAAAGTGTTTGTTTTCTGTGCAATTGTGCCATTCATGCGTATCGTGTGCCAGTGAGATATTGCTGTTTTATGTTTATATGTTATATGTGATGATATATGTATGTTATCTATATTGAATTTGATTAATGATATTGGCGTAGCTGCGACTGAGTTACATGTATCTGTTCTGTAATTGATGCTGTGTTTATCTCTGTTGATATAAACCATTTCTAAAAAACACATCACACTCCACACATCAAACATTTTCACATAGTCTAATTTTTCAACAATTTAGCTTTCCTTTTCATATTTATCCCCGTCTATATAATCCTGAAAGGATCATATAGACCCTAGATCATATAGGCCGAACCATTACCAATGTTTTTTCCCTTAGTCAGCTCTTTTCACCTCAAAGAAGCCGACGCCTTATACAAAAATGTCTTTTCTATACCGACTTCCTTCCCCACCCCTTCAAAATCCAATGTGTATAAACATAAAACAGCAATATCTCACTGGCACTCTCAACACGACACGCAAGAATGTCAAAATTACACAAAAAAACAAACACTTTGAGTGAGTAGAAATACTTTGACTGAATATAAAAAATATATTTTGCATTGTATGCATTCACTTTTTCCACCTCCTATATGTATTTGTTAAATTTAAACAATGTTTGTAATTCCCAGGCCTGAAGATGATCTCAATAAAGATCGAAACGTTGGGATTATAAAGAAAATGTTTTTCTGAAACCTACATCACACCAGACCGCATCTCACGATTTCCGAATAATCATCGACTAACGGACACTAATCACCACACACAATGATAATATATATGAGCAAATGTGATCATTTCAAACTGTTATTAGAAGGTATATCCATTTTCACAAGTATTAAAGTGTTTTTATTTGTGATATTTATTTGTTTTGATTAAAAGTGTAAAATTAATAACCTAACTGTTTTCAGATTTATTTTAAAAGAAGTCATTCTCATTGCCGTGTTTATTTTTTCTGGTTTGGCGGGATTATTTCAACAAATATTATTACCCTTTTTCCTCGAGCTGAGTAAGTTGTCACAATTGAACAACTTCATGAGGATCTGTACATTCCAACCGAAAACTACCCCATTACGTCTAACAAAAAATTGACTCATTAAAATAAACAGTTCATAAAGTCAGCCCTTTGCATCTTTTAACAATGCGACAAAAGAAAATATGGGAGTATAAGTGAATCTGGAAGAATAACAAACAAACGAACAAGGGGGGGCTGGCTCGCCATGCCGCGAGAAGTTTTATATCCATCTTTTCAACACCGACATATAGAGAATAAAGTATTATTATTTATAAATATATTTATATTTATATTCTATTATTTTGTTTCCGCTCTGTATGCTTTGCTCGCATATTTTGACCCGTTTACTGTGAAACGATTCAATAAAAGAGGCTTTAAACGTTGAAATGCGAAAACCCTACCGTGGACTAATCATAACAATTGACCATTCGTAAATTTTAGTTATAATAAACATTGATCAGAAAAGTGGTAGTTTCTAGGATTTACACAGTTTTAAACTGCAGTTAGCAGCAATTTTTATTCAGCGATGTTACGCAAAAAGAAAACAACTTCATAGGCACGCTTTAATATTACAAGTAATAGTTTTTAAAGAATGTTAACTTCAGCTCGTTTATTTCACAATACAAGTATATCGTGGTGATATTTTTTCCACGTTGTTATTAATGGTAAAAGTACTTTTTTTTAAAAGCCTATAAAAAGTATTATGATCCAGAACATAATGATGTAATTTCATTAAAAATCCATNTTTTTTCCACGTTGTTATTAATGGTAAAAGTACTTTTTTTTTAAAAGCCTATAAAAAGTATTATGATCCAGAACATAATGATGTAATTTCATTAAAAATCCATATAACTGCTTGAAAGCACTGAGGTACTAAAATGCGTAACATTTCACAATTGCATATCTAGTTTTTATTTAACTCAATTTTATTATTCATTTAGAAAATTTAAAGTAAACATGGAAGAATGTAACAAGTGTATTTTTTTATGAACTGGCTATTTTTATAAATATACATTTTTTGATTTCTATAATTGTTCTGAAATTTAAAATAATAAAGGTTAATTTTTAAAGATATATTTGTTTTCCAACGACTGGCAGATTATTAAGAACACAGTTTTGTCGCCAATCATGCATATTAAAACGTCATATATTAGCCGTTTAAAAACGATTTGTTTGTATTTTAAAGTAATAAGATGAAGTTGATGGGAATGGTAAGAGGAATAAATTTACAGAGCCGAATGTGATAAACCTTCATTCTTTCACATGATAAACCTTCACCAAGCATTCCTTTTGTGTTGTTTAGTTGTGCAACATTTTGTTGTGTGGCTTCTATTGTCATTTCTTTTTTTTTTTAATTAATAAAATCATCTTTAGCGAATTAATTAACAATTTTGAACCCAAAAAATCACAATACTCAAAGTTGAAATAATGCACTGTTATGATACACTAAAAAACAAAAAACAACACATAAAGACAATCTTATGATGGTGTAGTAATACTGCTGTTTTTAAGAGATAATTTTATTATTTTGTTGTTCGATCAGTATTTTTATAACATAATTACGGTATTTTTAAGATATATACTTATTATGGTGTTCGAGTATCAGTATTTTTCAACACATAATTTTATTGTCAACACATAATCTTGTAATACCAGCATTTTTAAGACATAATGTTATTGTGGTATTTTAACATCAGCATTTTTTTAACACATCATTATTATGGTGTTGTAATATCAGTATTTGTTGAGACATAATTTTATTAAGATGTTGTAATATCAGTATTTGTCAAAACATAATATTATTATGGGGTTGTAGTATTTTCCTATTTTGATCAGTAATTTTTTTTTTTAACACATCATTATTATGGTGTTGTAATATCAGTATTTGTTGAGACATAATTTTATTAAGATGTTGTAATATCAGTATTTGTCAAAACATAATATTATTATGGGGTTGTAGTATTTTCCTATTTTGATCAGTAATTTTTAATATTCCATCTTATTATGTTGTTGTAATATTTGTATTTTTTTTAAGACATAATCATATTATCATGTTGTAATAGTAGCATTCTTTTAATACACAATCTTTTTATGGTGTTTGTTAACAAAAGTACATATGTAAGTATTTATATTGCATGATTTTCTTTGTCTCGCTTCCAGCCCAAGTTTTAAAAAAATATTAAAAAAGGGTCGTTTTATACGTTTTCTTAATTATTTCAAGGATTTTATGTAAGGTTTATTTACTAATTTAGAAACAAAAAAAATTCAGTGCTTTAATTGATTTTTAATCATGCTTTTAAATCATAATGTTAATAGTACGTTAAGGCATTGTGGGGTTATTAAGTCGGTACCAAAGTCCGTTATCAGGAGAGTCAACTTTCAACGGTCTTATCTTGATGAAGTACCCCATTTCAGGCTTTCTATTGTAGAAACTTAGACTTCCTACTTGGAAAGTCCATTGTTGTGGGAATTCGGTTGCGCACGGACAGTAAACCCCATATTCGAGCCGTAATTTTACTTCGAGGTTGATAGAAATTAGCTGGGTCAGCCAATGGCTGATTCTTTCTCCCCACAATATGTACTTTCTATTTTCAAATATTTTGAAAACAAGAGATATTGTATGTAATGATACGGCCCTACAATGAAGAATTTATTACAATAAATCCATCTTTCAAAGTCCGTTATCAGGAGTCAACTTCAAACGATATTTTTATTTTGTAAACTACCTTTTTTCAATCGATTACCTTTTTTTCGTACAGCAATAAATGTAATGATTTAAACAACTCGGTATGACGTTGACATCAGATGCTCAAAATCTGGGTCCTCGTATTTTTGCTTCTCTTTCGTTCTCAGAAACAATATTCCGATGATCTATACACACAGCAGATTATTTGCTGCATCAAAAACATAGAAGCTATGACAGCTACGTAAAAACTTGGACCTTCTATACTTTTATCTAGTTTATTTTATGCTTTATTCACGTTTATCACATATTTTTGACATACATTTTATGTTGAAAGGTGTTTTTTGAAGTATCCATTCATTTCAAACGTTTTCTGACAACAACGGAAAATACTTTTTTTAAATTTTGTTTCGTAAAATTCGGTCACTTTTAGAAAATGCAATATGAATTCATTCAAATTTTATCAAAGATCGTTGTTAGTTAATTGGAAAGATTTGTAAATGAAAAATGAAGAGGAGCTTGTGGTGCGATGTAATGATCATCAGATAATTTATGCCTCAAAACATAAAAATAACAAAGAACTAATAGATACTTAGTTCAGTCAGTTAAACATACATACCAACCAATTTAAAAAGCTAACTTTATACTGGGTAGTCAACTTTGATTTTCAAAAAACAATTTTTTTTTTTTTTCTTGCTACAGGTCATATAATATATTCATCTAAAAGTAAACATTTTTTTAAATTACTGTATATAACAACGTTCCGTTGTCAAGATCGCTACGTGTGAGACTACGCACGATTGAAGTGGCCGTATATCTAATATCATGGAGGCAGCGTCAGATAATGACATAAGTACGAACAATATCATAGATTTCAATTTTAAGGTTTTTAGTTGAGGTAAACAAGTCACGAGCGGGATTCGAATCCATGATCTTCTGCTAGATACACCGCTGCTCTACCACTTGAGCTATCGTGGCCTCCATGACATTGACTTTTTTTATCTCAACTAAAAACCTTAATTAATTGAAATATATTAATTGGCCAATCGGACCGCGAAAACTAGTGAATTTTTTTAATTGGTTTTATATAGTTTTCAACTAGCAATAATCGCATCTCAGTAGAACTTCATTGATTACGATATTGCCACTGCGCAAGGTTGAATTATCAGAGATTTAATAATATTAAATAGATTACGGGGTGTAAATAAAGGACTTACAAAATCGATTAATTTTAAGTAGGCTTTGTATGTAAGAAATAGAAGCTTAATATTTTACATTAAAAACTAATTGTAAATAAACATTTTGTGGAAAACATTGATTTGGCCCAATGTTTCAAAAACGGGATCAAATATGGTACACAGATGGGTCTAAGATGGAACAGGGTTGGGCTTAAGGATGAAGGGACAAACTTCACCCAGCAAAGCCTCTTGGACTAACGATTTTTCAAGCTGAAGCCCATGTAATACAACTCTGTACGCAGGAGGTAATGGCGAAAAATACGAAAGATGCATATATATATACATATATATGACTCCGGGAAAGCAAAACAAGATTACCTTAAAATGGGTTCCCGGACATGAAGGCATAAAAGGAAACGAACAGGCTGACCAATTGCCAAAAAAAATTGGCTATCCTCTTACCCACGACACCAGAGCTACGTACTCCAGAGTGTGTACTTACGTTAGAACTGAAAAAATGGACTGAGAAAGAAAAACTCAAACATTAGACAAATACTGCAGTTATGAGGCTAGCTAGGAGATTTATAAATATGTCAAAACGGAAGCCGAAAGAACTCCTCTTTCTCAGCAGGAAAGATTTGAGGATAATTATAGACCTCTATACCAGCCCCTATCATTCATAAGACGGGCAAAGCAGAGACAAAAACATGCCAACTCTGTCAGTGGTAAACAGGGACATCGGCTTATTTTGCGAATGTAAAGCGTTAGCTCCTTTACGGAACAGCCACTTTGGTACAACCTTTCTCATACTCAAGAACATCAGCTTTGTAATGAAATGAGCTAATTTGCCAAGGTATGGCTTTAAAGTATAGGGGTTCCACGATAAGCTTGTTTAGGTCTCAGTGGAGGAAAGAATTGTGTTCTGCATCAACCCCAAATGCCAGTTAAAAAATTACATTGATTTTATACTTATCTACATCCAGCGACATTGTATGTATACATTTTGATATACCATATTTTATTCTAACACAGTAGTCAGAAGTAGCGCATTCCAAAAAAACAAATTTTAAACGATTACTCTAGTACTAGACATAAAACATGCAAAAAGTTTTCTCAGCATGTGAAAAATGAAAATATGCTGCTTGTTTCAAGGATTTCGTCGACTGTGACAGGACGATGGGAAAAGTATGCTGTTCCTTCTGAGGATTAGCACTGGGCCTTGAGCGCGCTCTTCACGCCCCACAAAACCAGGATTTTAACCGACGGGCGGCGAGGCGGACCCACCCTCCTTTTTTTTCCAAGACGGCTCTGGAAAATATGCACCCCCGCCCTCAACGAGATCTCAGAATTCTCGGGGTTTCATCGCCGTTTTCAAAGCTGATATTTTATAGAGACCTCTTTATAAGTGTAATGCCCCATTTGGGGGGCAGATTTTACGAGATCCACTTCCAAAGTAAGGAGGGTGAATTTAATTTTTTACTTTCGAGTTCGGAGGGGGCACAACTGAGCAAGAAAATCACTTTCTTCTCTTATCAATCTCACTTTAAACATACTTTTACGATTAATAAACAAAAAATGTTTGCATAGTTAAAACTTAAATTATTGAAAAATTTATTTTTTCAAACCAGACATAAAAGAAATAATAATGTTATAATAATTTAGTGTTAAAATTCTTTGTACAATCAAAAATTGTAGATAGGTTGTTTGCAGGAGCTAAAAATCCTCAAGCGCTGCATTCATCATATAGGACTATTGTACTCATCCACATATGAGTTGTAAATATTAGGCTGTCTGATAAATAATGCGGGTTTTCGTATTTTCTTTGGATTGTTCCTTAATATATTAATAGATAGATAATAGACTGTTGACGTTTGATAGATTTTTTTTTACGAATATCAGCACTTTTTAATTTTTTTTCAAATAAAAATGTTCGTTTATCTCAGTACCATTTCGTTACTAGGGAATAATTCATTCTGTGCTAAGATGACAATGCGTGATTTTTGGATAATTTCGTTTCACAAGTTTAAACTCTGTCGGAACGGTGCTAAAATGGCCAGACACATTAATGAAGTATGTTGCGATGGCAGTGTGAGTGCGAGCACCGTTCAAAAATGGTATAAAAATTTCGAGAGCGAGAATTTAGCCTTGAAGACAAAGAAATACGTGGAAGGATTTCTTTCCTAGTTCTGCAAACTTTTGTCGAAGAAAATCACCATAAATCAGTAGTCAGTTGTTATAATTTTTTAGTAAACGATGGTAAAATGTTTTTGAATTCTTGAATTGAATTATTAGAAACATTTTGAAACTAATTTTAAGTCTCTGTTTCTGAATTATAATATTTCTGAATTCCTTTGCTTAAAAAACTTTCAAAATATTTATATTCTATTATTAGAAACATTCTGAAACTAATTGTAAGTCTCGCAATCCGTATATTTTCGTAGTTTCATTAACTCTGAATTGGTTTATGTCTAATGAAGCAGTAAAATCGGACGGTTAAATAGTAATTTGCTAATTTGCCAACAAGCCTATCGTTCTATTCCTTTTCTTTTTAACCGAATTTGTAAGAATTTTACGAGGACAAATAAAATGCAAGGCACGTGGTAGGAGAAATAAGAGTACTAGTTGTCTAAGGGTAGGCCAGTAGGGATTGTTGGGGACGGAATTAGGGTAGACAGGACTCCTAGCTCCCCAGATTACCCACTTGTTGATATCACAATTCCTTACGCTCTCCTACCAAGAAAAATATTTAATAGGAATGTTTCTTATATTCTTATAACCGTAATTGTTTCGTCTCCGGCGACCATTTTCTTTTATTAGGGGAGTGGAAATGTTATTTAATGTATAAACGTATAAATATTAGCCGAGTCTTTTCATATTCTTTTTCTTTTTCCAGGAGAGAAACGTCAAAAGTTTTGAAGCTTTTGAACTTGTCAAAAAACTTTTCTACCCCAGCCGAGGAATGTTGAAACAAATCGGCTTCAACTAATTTTAATCACTTCTGAAACAATTTGACGTGTAATATTTAATTACATAATAATTATGAAGAAAAAACACACATCCAACTCCTGCTGCATATGAATTTTCATTGGCAGTAACAAATAATTACCAATTTTAATTATTTTCCCATTAAAATAATTTATGGCAGTTTGTAAAATGATCGTTCCAAACAACAATATTCTCAGAACCGATAAGTTCCGTTTCCTTGTTGTCACTGGTAGTTTGGAGTTGAACTAATTTCAGAATTTCCGAGGAAATTATTGGTCGGTGGTCCAAGTTTGGTCATATCAATTAATACTCCGCTGTATGGAATAACGCTATGATCATACTGAAAATAGGCAAATCAGGGATGATGGAAGAGTTTGTTTGTTTTTAAGAATAGTTAAACAGAAAAAAAGACTGAATGCCGTACAACTAGAAGAACCAAAAACAAAATAATTAAAAAAAAAATCATTTAAACTTATAAATTATCATTTGGTATGCGCATTATTGTTATTCATTTGGTAAAACTGTGCGTTTCCTCAAAACAGTATAGTTCGTGATTAAAGTACTGGAAAATATTATTCAATGATAATCGTAAGTAAAAGAACATTTTTTAGGTGAGCTGAAATGTACATCATTAAATACAATATCTTAAAAGGGCAATTACCGTCGAAATCATTCAGATAACAATCATTAGCATAAAGTGTAGCTTACATGCATTTGAATTATGATTGAACAGTATTGTATATTAACATTATTTGCTAAAAAATGAAATCTGTACAACAAAAATTATATGTGAATACGTTTTCCCTTAAACAGATTCGATTATGCAACTCAAATATTATAATTTTACTAATTTATATAACTTAAGTTGAAATACTACTATTAGTATTAAAGTGTACAAATATTTAAATCTCAGTAGCCCTGAATTCGAACTCAGAGTACTTCTAAATAGGCTTTTCTCTAGAAAAAATATTAAAATTAAAAAACATTAGAACCAAAGTGGTCGATGCTGTTGCAACTCTACCTAAAAAACTAACGAAAAAAAAACCATTTTTTAACCTATAAACTTGGAAAGTTTTTGAGTCTTTTTCCTCATCTCATTTTCAGCATTTTTCTTATAGGGAATACCGCTTCAAACCCAATTGGTTAGGTCAATCAAGAAAAATAACAGAATAACATAAATGTAGGCATTATTAAAAAAAAACTCTTTTAGCTGTAACAAATAAGAACTATTTTAAATTCGGAAATTACGTAGTCTGCTAAGATTATAAACTAAAAGCTTGGAGTCAAACTAAAATTATAATAATAAAATAAAATGTGGAAACATTCTTCTATTGTTCTTGAGACTTCCTATAAGAAGGTGAGAAACGTTTTTGAGTCCTTTTCCTATCTCATTTTCAGCATTTTGCTTATAAAGATTACCACTGCAAACTCAATTGCTTAGGTCAGTTCAGAAAAAGAATACAATTACATAAATGTAGGTACTATTTCAAAAAATGTAAGTCCAAACTGTAACAAATACAAACTATTTTGAATTCAGATATTACGTAATATGCTAAGATTATAAACTGAAAACTTGGAGTCAAACCAAAAAATGTATTAATAAAATAAAACGTGGAATCGTTCGTTTTATTTTTCTTGAGTCTCCCTATAAGAAGGTGAGGAATGGGAAGATTTATTTTCTTTCATTTAATTGATCCTGATCTTGGTGCTCTCTTTTCAGGGTTTTTTTTGACGTTGTTGAATACAATATTTTGGGAGTAACATTTAACAGTATTACTATTATTGATTATTCGGAGATCGTGAGATGCGGTCTGGTGTGACGTAATTTTTAGAAAAACATTTTCTTTATCGTGATTGAGTGCCAAAACAAACTCTTTGAGCACTGAATATAATCTCAATAAAGTTCGAAACGTTGGCACAATAAAGGAAATGTTTTTCTTAAATCTACTTCACACCAGACCGCATCTCACGATTTCGGAATAATCATTAACTAACTGTCACTAAACATCACACATTAATATTATTGTTAGTTAACCTATCTAATGAATAAATGAAGAATTAACCTTTCAGGTTTTCAATTTATTTTTATTTAACCTTCAATAATAGAAAAATAAGCTTTAACTTGCATTTCAGTGAGAAGCCCAATGAAAAGAAATAAAATGTCCACTAACCCGATATTTTTCTATTCAGTTTCAATTGCAATGAAAGTAATCAGTGATATAGTATAAAATAACAATTGTAGGTGATGTAAAATGCATTATGTTGTCCTAGGGTAAAAAATTATTAAACACACTTGCTAAAATTATACTGAAGAACATATTTCATCTGCATATTTCTTTTCACTATGCCTTATGTTATTACGGCAAAGGGCAAATTTATGTGAATCATTACTACAAACATATGTTTTCTATACATTGACGAATTTTTTAGTAAGCATAAGCAGATCTATGATAATTCCCAAGGCTTTACTTAGTCATCGTGTCATTTATTATGTTTATAAATTATTCTTCAATTAAGATTTTTCTTTTATCAACCATTTATTTCTTAATTGTTGTAAAAGTGAACAAACTTTTCACAAATTTTTCACTGCACTAAGGTACGTTGAGAAAGTTTTTCTGAAAGCTGTGGACCCCTTCGCTCCATTTATTGGGGACAACTTCGTATTTAATGAACTTGGAGGATGTAGGGATTACCACCATGAATTAGCCAGTTTTCTCCTGATAAGAATCTTACAGAACCCGTAGGGGAGCCCTGATAAATGGACGGGTTAGACATCGTTCGCTGCCTCTAACAAGCAATGAACAGCCTCAAAACACTCTTCTTGAATAATTGTATTCTGTTTTACAAGACGAAATCCGGTTTGTTCACGATACCTAGCAAACTTAAGGCCTTCGGCGAGGCCGGAAGAGGTATTAAGCGTTATTAAGAGCAAAACTAGAAAATACATTTTAAATTTTAATCTATCACTAAATAATTTTCCTGTGATTTCTTCAATTTTCATTCAACAAACATTATTAAATATTTTTTAATGAAAACTAAGGAATTTCTGCTCCCATTTAATTTGATTTGATATATAGTCTGAAATAAACAACAAAATACGAATGTTCAATCTTTTTGTCTTTGAGCGTATAATTACGGGATTTGAATGGAAACTAATTTGAAATTCATTGCCAGGAAACGTGGAAACAGTGTGATGAACATTTGAATGGCGATCGCGCAATCACCAACGACCCGGTCAATATTGCCGACTAATCGGGTACCGCTATTGGCACCGAAGTTATTCCAGGGGTTATTTTGAACAGAAGCAGAACGCGAACTACTCGACCAAAAGCGGAATTCACAATGAATTAGGCCTGCTTCATTGGACTGCGATACATCGCGAGTTTGAATAACTTTACCAATTACCAATTACAAAACTTAAAATGGCGCTTTATGAATCAAGCTTAAATTGGGCCACAGTTCACCTGTTTCATTAATAGTACTAACCATTAATGGACTGATGATAAACATATTAAGAAAAAGTTTTGAAAAATAATAAGAATGATTGTGGAAAATAAGAAGAAATTAGTTACCGTACCTTCAAAATAATTGCATAAATAAAATATGTATCTTCTGTCAAAAAAACCATATTTTCCTATAAAAAACATAAATTATAAATTCTAACCCAAGCACTTTTGCCAATTTAGTTCCATGTTTTTATCTGGGTGCCTGGACACATAGGTCTGGAGAGTAATGAAAAGGCGGACCAGGGGCTAAGGCCGGGACGCCCCAACCTCCGGACTTAACCACCGCGATCCTGCCTTTGGCGATAAAAATGCAATAAAAAACATGATTAAAAAAGTGGCAGCGTCATCGACAGAAAAAATCAAGAACTTGTCAAGAGCACTGTCCATGAGTGGCCGTCGGAGGATCTGACTCGAAGAACAAGTATCATCCTCACCCGATTAAAAATAGGACAAGCGAAGTTGACACACGGGCACTTACTTTTGGGCCAAAGCCCGCTTATGTATTCGACATACAGAGAAAGGTTGTTAGATGTGCCTACCTAATTTAAGGGTACAATTCCTTGGCTCCATACAGAGCAGGTTGCAACCTGATTTAAAAATTGTGCTTAAGCACTGCAGCGAATATTTAGTACCCTGTTCCGATTCTTGTAGGAAACGGGGTTGTTTTATTGTATATAGTAATAATAGTTGTGTATACCTTGCTTCTGTCGAGAGTGAATGTATTTATTAGCGAGAATGTGTGGTCTATGGCGGAATATCGAGTACCTTCAATCAGGTTAATATGTGTAAAGGGTAATGGAGGAATATTATATATTCAGTGACTGTTTTTAAGAATCAATGAATGGGTCTGGAACTGCCAACCACTGTGAGTGGACGGATAAAACTGAGGTCTGCCCCCGGACTGCCAACACCCGAGTCTGCCGCCAATTTACTGTAAAAAGCAAAAGCTGGAATTGCCGAGGCGGGGCTACATGAAGTTATAAGCTCAACTGGCACATGTTCGTATGTACGTACAAGGTCCGGATTTGAGCCTATACAAATCCAAAAATCCAAATTACGTTTAAAAACAACCAGGACCGTACAGAGAATATTTACTATTTCTGCTTATCTGCGTTAGAAAAAAGAGTTAAAATAAGAAACCTGTTATAATGAGCAATACTATAATTATTATATTATATGTGATATAGAAAATTTATCATTTTTGTTATTGTGTTTTGACTTATTGTATTTATTTTATTTTGTTTTATTTGAGTATTAAGAGCAATGCCAAGTTCTACTGTACAGATTATTTCTATTACAATAAATAATAATAATAATAAATTATTTTATTGCTTCTGGGGAATCCTAATAAATAACACAAAGTGCACGATTCAAAAAGGACGTTCATCCGGCTGTGAAAATAATGAAAAAATGCACGTTGAATTTATTCGCTGCAAAATCTTTACAGAAAAAGATCTAGATTTTTACCCGGGAGAAAGGCCATCCTAATGAGGATTGATTACGCGATACGAAAACCCCTCGGCGATCCACAAATCACCCGGTGAATACACCGGCCCTAGGAAAAGAACCTTTTTTCGCCTCGGGCATTTGAAAACCAATGAGCTTATTATATTTATTCTGGCTCGATGTAGGCATCGAACCAATTTATTTATTTCTGACCGTCCAGGATTCTCGCTAATCTATTAAATATGGGGTCTACCTTTCCTCCCATATTTTCTTTTAACAAAATCAATCTTTACGGTTGTTAAATATTTCACATAAGGCAATAGTTTCAACTTGATTGAACAATAATAAAATCTTCTCGATATGGTTTTCTTTTCTTTCTGATAAAAGGATATGTACTCATTAACTATCACTCACTATATATCACTCAGATGCTTTTCCTAGCTGAAAAGTTGGAATTATTATTCATTAGATAAGAGTCGACTATAATCCTGTTTCTCAAATTCCTAAACTTTTTGAAAAAATCATTACTTATAACTTATCATCTACTTTCCAACTATTCTTACATCATTCTCAACATGGCTTCACTAAAAACTAATCCACTTTAACAAATCTTCTTCCTATCAACACAACTTGAACGTGGCAATCAAGTAGAGGTCATCTATATAGATTTTTCTAAAACATTTGATAGAATCGACCATAACCTGTTATTGTGAAATGGTCTGAATCTGTTGGGAATTCTAAACGATTTTTATGCAGGATTTCTAGTTATCTAACTAGCCGCGAATAAATTGCTGAACTTGGCAGCTATCAATCTTAAATAATGAAGGGGTCTGCTGGTGTTCCCCAAGGGGCTCTTCTTTCTCCACTCTTATTTAATATTTTCAGCAATGACCTTCCTTCTATTCTGAAATATTCAACTCCTCTTCTCTTTGCTGATGATTTAAATTTTTTATGCCATTTCATTACTTCTAAAGATCACCACTTACTACGTCAATCTGACTTGATTCTCAGTCCCGTTACTGTTCTGATCTCAATCGAAATGCTTTGAGCATTCTTTACATATCTCTTGTAAGATAAGTGCTCAATTTCTGTGTTCTTGTTTGGAATCCATACACTGCAAAATCTATTTACAAACTTCAATTAGTAGTTCTATTTATTAGTGGTACTATTACTGACTGTGGACAATTTGAACAGTACTTTAATTTACTTCCCCCAGAGTCTTTGCTCTGATTTAATTAATTTGTTCATAATAATTAATTGCTATATTGACTTTTTTACTTAGTCAAATTAACTTTTCTGTACCGAGCTACTTGACCAGGCTTAGTCGAATTTTACATATTTCCTACCATTCCACTAATTATAGTAAAAATGCTCCAATAACTTTCCAAATTTACAATATTTAATTCTTTTTATTCTTCATTCCACATACAAGTGTACAGACATGTTAAATCTTGCATTATTATGTATATTTTAAGTTAAATTATCTTTCATTATTTCTATACTAATAAACAAATTCATGTAAATTATTTAATTTGATTTCTGTAAGTGTATATAGGTATATGTACATATTTCCATATTTAACTTATATTATTTTTAATTGAAATACTTACTGAATATAACTCAACTGAAATGGCACAAAATACTCTTATTTTTACTTACTTAATGATCATATTTTTTTGTAATTGTTTTCTAATATTATTTATATAATATTTTAAAATATGCTATGTTATTTTACAGAGACAATTTATAAATTTAAAATAACAATGATAAATGTGAACTTTTTTGGGTATTTTTTATTTAACATTCTTTTAAGCTATTTTCTTACTTACATATTGTTTAATAATTAAGATTAATAATAAGATTCTTAATAACAAGATATTTTTATTATTTTTCCATTTATAATTTTTTTTTTTTTTGGCGTTATGAACTATGCATATTAGCCATGTGACAATTCTTATATGTGTTCAAATTGGGGGAGGGGTTATTGTGAAAAAAGGGCCAGAGAACGGTGGGAATCGAACCCACGACCGCAGCGTGAGAGTCTCTCATGCTAACCACTCGTCTACCGCGGTCCCCCATTTATAATTTTTATATTTATATTTATACAAATTTTTATATATGTATATTTCTATATTTAAACTATTTTTGTAAATTGGATTTATTCTGTAACATGTATATTATTGTTATAATGATCGTCGTATTACAAAATAATGACCCTACGACGTGTGTTTACAATGGTTTTAAATTTCAAACCCCGCATCGAGGACCATCGAGTACTCCAGAGTTTATTACGATGAAAGCTTCCTTTCAAGCTAATAAATTAACAATCCCTTCGGGTTCGTCAACCCCGCTCTGAGAAATATCGAGTACTCCAGGTGATGAGTGATTTGACCAGACATCTATGTTTATGGTGATGTGTATATATGTATTGTATGTTTTTGTTTTTATTCCATATTTTACTATTTGCGGTACAAAAGAGAGCGTAGCATTTTAGGATATCAACATTGTATACATCTAAAAGATGAGAATGAGTATCCAGATTGAGACGCTGTTGATTAAGGCCCATAAACCTCCTACATTATATATATATACAGGGTGAATTGCTACTCGTGCTACAAACTTCTCCAGTAGATTCTTCACCCTAAAATGAACAAAAAAGTTCATATTGTCCATGGNTCTATATATATGTATATAGATATTCTCAAATTGCTAAATTAATGAACTTGGAACGTATCAACTTACTATTGTAAATCAAAATTAGCTGCCTGACATGTTCTAACATTACCTCTCACTTTAAATTCCTTAATAATACCTTATGTTAAATTTTCATTACAATAAGTCGTAAAATACACAATAATGAATCAAGGGTATAAACTTACATTGAATATTATGTAAACATACTAATAATTAATAAGCACAAACATTTCAAACAAACATAAAATGCAAAATGATGAAACAAAGTTTTAGAAAATGAGTAAATTTTCGGACGAGACAAAAATACATTACATTTTGCTTTAAATATTATGTAAACATAATCGCTACCCACCATTTTGAACACAAACACAATTTCGACTTCAACAATCCAAAAATATTACACATAGTACAAAACAAGCGTAAACGTAATTTTTTAGAAATGGTTTACATCAACAGAGATAAGCACAGCATCAATTACAGAACAGACACATGTAAACTCAGTCGCAGCTACGCTAGTATCATTAATCAAATAAAATATCGATAACACACATATATCATCACACCACACAAAACGTATAATATAATTATAAAACACTCCACACATCAAACAGTTCTACATAGTCTAATTCAACAACAATTTGGCTTTCCTTTGCCTAATTATCCCCATCTATATAATCCTGAAAGGATAATCTGGCTAAACCATTACCAACGTTTTTTCCCATTGTCGGCTCTTTTCACCTCAAAGAAGCCGATTCCTTATACAAAAATGTCTTTTCTATACCGACTTCCTTCCCCACCCCTTCAAAATCCAATGTATATAAACATAAAACTGCAATATCTCACTGGCCCGCTCAACACGACAAGCAAGAAAGGCACAATTACACAGAAAACAAACACTTTGAGTGAGTAGAAATACTTTGATTGAATATAAAAAATATTTTTTCGCATTGTATAAATTAAGTTTTTTCTACATTCTACACGTATTTGTTAAATGTAAACAATGTTTGTAAATCCCAGGCCCTGAAGATGACCTCAATAAAGATCGAAACGTTGGCAAGATAATGAAAATATTTTTCTTAATCTGTAAAATTTACTAACGTTAAAACTTCCTTTGAATTACTAAATAATGACTCTCCTTCGTAAGTCTAGTGAGGTCAATGTGATGCAACGTTCTAGAAAAATATATCAAAAGACCGGTAATTAATGCTTCACAATTATTATTTTTTCTTAATGACGGGTATATAATATTTGAAAACACAACTAATAAATCATTTATTTTTCTTTAAAATTGATTCGTCGCAGATCGTTTTTTTTTCAAAACATATAAGTAAACACATTATATATTCTGAATTTTACTCTATATGTTTCAGACCTTTATCTTAAAACAGTTGAAGAGATCAGACCTTAGGGTCGTAAAGCCGAAGGATAAGCGCTCGGTAACACGGTATTAACTTGTTACCATTCCTGCGATCTAACAGACTGCTCACTGCTACTACGCCCTAAGCTCTGAGCATATTCTCCACGTTGTGACGATAAATCGATCTATCCTCTTGTAATAATAACTTCCTCAATTATCTCATCTCAGGAGATTATCGTGTATATACATTTTATATGAATTTCAAACTTAATTGCTAACGGTACGAAAGTTTTCCTCGCATTTTCTGATGGAGGCATTTTTTACGAGTTTGTGGCTGAAATATTTTTATTGCTGTTGTGTTTTAAGGTCGTTCACATTTATTATGCGATTCCAACCACAAAACCTATTACTTAGCCAAGGAATTTCACTAGCAAACATTTAATTTATTTTGGTTTTTAATATTTGCGTATACATTCCTTTATTAGCTCTCGAGAGAAAAAGTATGATTCACATAAACCTTTTATTCTGGTTTCTTTATATACCGAAATGCCGTTTCCCGCTTAATTGACGGTCGGACCAGATACGTTATTTAAATAGCATTGCAATATTTGTTATTTCTGTTTTCTTTTCTTTTTTAAATTTTAAATACCACCGTTCTGAACTATTATTCTCGCTGTATGACAGAATTTATCGATTTGATATTTTATTAACTAGCGCACTATGTCTTCATGTTATGAAAACTAATCGTTTGTAAACTGATTTTTCACTCATTTGAAATTTTATGTGCGCATATACATTTTATTAATTATGTACAATGCCTTTCGGTATGTGTACCATAAGTGTACAGGGTGTTCCCTTTAGATGGCCAGGTTATCAAAAAATCAAAAAATACATATTTAATGTTTTTTAGTCTAGTTTCAAATTTTCATTTTTTTAAATATTTGTTTTGTTTCTTTCAGGATACTTCCAAGCCATAACAACTTTGAAATTTTAAATAGGTATGTTTACATTTTACCCAGTATTTTAAAGAGGTTTTGTATTCTAAAAACGATCAGATTTTAAATTGGTTAAATTGGACCGTTTTTATTATTAAGTATTTTCATTTGATGTTTTGGTCAGTTTTATGAATTTGATGGGTGATGTTGATGGGTTTGCTAGCAGTGGGTACGCACGTTTTTATTTAATAAACCGTAGAACAATTTTCGAATAAGTATCCGTATTAACACCAAATTGTAATAGCATAAATGTTTGCTGTGGACTCCTGGAAAATCATTTTATTGGTCCTTATTTCTATCAAGCCATTTTAGTTATTTGTTTACCAATGTTAGTTGAAGATGTTCCACAGCAGGTACGTCAAAGAAACAAACTCCAGTCCTGCTCACAATTAGTTTCGAGTAAAAAATCATTTAAATCAACAGGAGCATTGTCTAAGGGACAATTAAAAATATTAAGGGTGGCTATTTTTTTTTTGCCTCTCAGTGTATGTAACATCACCACCAGATACAAGTTTAGAAGTCTGGTCACATTCACTCCTCCAGAATACTCGATATTCCTCATGGCGGGGTTAAACCGATATGTTAGAAATAAGTTGATTTAATTTTTTCGTAGGATAAAAAATATCAAGAATTGTATTAAATGTTACTAGATAAATTATAACAAAGCTACGAAAAGCAAAAGGCACTTTCAATATAGTAGGTCAAAAATATTTTTGTTGAAAAAAGATAGAATTCTTTTCATGGATTCTCAAAAACGGTAAATACAGATTTTTGAGGATATAAAAATATTCTTCTTGAGCTTGATTTTACCTGAGGCAATTGTTGTCATATGTAGGGTGAGCCCCTTAAAAATTCTTAACATATGTAGATTCTGTCCAAATCGGTGGTTATTACAACGATGAAAGCTGGTGTTCTCTTTTAGACAATTGTATGCTATTATTATATTAATATTGTTTTATTATTATTGCACCAAAAATTATTAATATTCAAAAATAATATTCCAAAATATTCACGTTAATTACGTCAATTCAATTTCACAAATATTTTTGCTAAAGTAGAGGATTAGTCTTAAGAAAAGCTTTTTCCCACAGCATTTTTGATAAGATTAAACGAAAAAAAAGGCAGAAAGCTTGGTCGCAATTGTTTGTGGTCAATATTTTGACAATGAGTGTGACTCGGGCGAAGAAAGATGCCCTGTCCAAACACAATCACGAAGTCCGTGAAGATTGGATTCCGGTTCAAAACATCAATATAAATTATTACGAGCAATTATTTTATTGAAATTCTTACCGCATTGTTATTTATGATTAATTTAGGTTCACGTTCAACTAATGGTCACAATAATTCTTCCTATTGAGTTCGGCGTTTTTTAACGTACGGTTACGGTCGTTTATTAACTACAATAAAAACGGGAGATCAGATGGGATTTACGTTTTAGAAAACCTTATTATAAAATTAATTGACTTTCAAATTATGTAAAAAAAAGGTCAGAAAGACAATTGATTATAAAGTTTGGCGCGAAATTACGTTAATCTATTAAATGTACATATGTTTTAATCCTAGTTGTAATACCAATGGCATATACAAAATTATAATCTTTCAGGAATCAGTTTTCTTGTGTTGTTTCCTCGTGTAGTGACTCGACAGAAATCACTCAAACACTGAAGATGGTGAAATGAGTCTATACCAACAAAAATCAACGAAAAAAGGCAGACCAAGATAATGGGAAACTCAAACAATCGTTTTATGCTTTAAAATATAAAAGATCGAGTAAATGAATAAATTTTCCTCAATGCAAACTCTTCAATTTATCACTCACTTTTGTTGATCTTCCTATGATCATTTAAAAATAGTTGTACCGATTATTTAAATTAATTATGTAGTAGTAATATCAACGTTTAAAAAAATTGTTATAAGCTTATAGTATTCAAATCTTTATATTATATACAAAATATTTACGCAAAAGCCTTACAATTCTGGGATTTAAAGGATAAGATTTCCTGCTTTCGTCATAATTCATTTTAAAAGAGCTGTAGCCATCGTAAAACGCTAAAATTTCTAGCAGTTATTATTATGTAGCCCAAAATATCATAAATCTCACGATAGAATACTTTCAATTTTTTTCGGACATCAATACAATCCTGATTAGGATTAAAATTTCAATTTGAAACTTAAGTATTACATTTTTTTTAACGATTTAAGATTCATATCGACTTCATACTATAAAGAACTTCCATAAACCCCTCCCCCATCTTAAATTTATAAACAGAAAACATCAAACTTGTATTCTACATGAACAATGAATTTTTTATGAAAGTATAAGGTTAAATGTAAAATATTCTACAACTTCTAACTTCTAAAGTTCTCAAGCAGCTCTAAGTAACAACTTGGAAAAAATACTTACTAAGGATATTTGTTTAATTATCGTTGTATAATAACAAGTAATAAAACCTATAACCTATAATAATTCTAACATCCCGAAGACAATCTAGTTTTTCTTATCAATAAATACACTCGTTATCTTGAGACCAAAACGAGCAACTCAAAACTATTATGAGTCTATTCAAGTGAACTCGATATTCAAGGCGATTCACTACTCCGACACGTCGACAAAATTCGTTACTAATTTTAACACTTCAAATGCAATAAAAAAGTACATATGAACCGTGGTCCGATTCTCATTTCTTTCGCATAGTCAACTTTTTTTAACTGCCTACAGTTTTCATCATTAAACTACTCGCAGGTCATGACTGTTCATTTTTAGGAGAAAAACATCGAAAACGCGTTCAATTTCCTTTAAGCCGGCACTCTTCTAAAATTTTAAATTTGATTTTTGACGTAAAAAAACTCTAATCTTTGAAAAACGGTTAAATTCATAATTTAGAAAAAAGGAAATTTGCGATTTCATTGGAAAAATTCACGGTAGAGCTAAGCAAATCTCAAAACAACTTATTCGTTTAATAAGCTTTCTAGCGGTATACGCTTTTCTTTAATTACATGAAACCAAAATGCAGAACTTTTATACCGAATAGGAAGAAAATGGTGACGGCGTAAAAAAGGGGGATGGAGGTTAATCTAGTATAATTCAATTTTTTTTTTTAATTTCCCAATTTACACTTAACAACAAAGCACCCAAAAAAAGAAGAATGAAACAAAAGACATAATAAAGATACAATAAACATAGCGATTAAAAAAAGAAAAAAAAATCGGATAAAAGCGAAACAAAAAAAGAGAAATGAAAAAAAGAACAATGCAAAAGTTGTAAAACCCAATTTTTAGGTATTAAAAAAAGCACAATAAATAGCAAAATTCAACTTAAAAATCACACAAAACACATAAGAAAGACAATAACTATAGTGAATAAAACAAAAAAATTACGTTAAATTTTTATTGTTTTGTGTGCTTTTTATTACGTTGAAGTATTTATTTATATATTAATTTTTAGCAGCTTCTTCTTACATAAATCCCACAGTATACTGTTGGGACACGATAAAATAAGGGTTAGACATCGTTCCTCCAACAAGCGATGTCCAGCTTCAAACCACTCTTCTTGAAGAATGGGACCGTGTTTCAAAAGACGAAATTGGTCGCTTATTTTCTCGATGCCTAGAAGATTTATGCCCCACCGTGAGGTCAGAGGAGGTAGCATGCGTTTTTTTTTGTTTTTTTTCCGGCACCTCACGTTTGAAGATCCTTCTCGCATTTCTGTAATAGTCTTCGAAACATTTCTATTGTCGTCACAATGCGTTTCGTCTATTGGTCGAATTAAAGAAATTCTTGGTGATGTTCTCAACGTTCCCTCCCGCACGTAGTGGATTGACTAAAATATATTGTTTATTACAAACACATTTTATTAAAATGGATGTATGTTATGAATGTGTATAACATCCATCCATCCTAATATAAATATTTACTTAATCTATATGCGGAGGGGCTCATTGTATTGATGTACACCTGAAAATCCCATCCCCACCCATACAAGGAGGGCCAGTGTGACGTACTATTCTTCTGACTTCCTTCCATTCACGCCAATAAATACATTCACCCGATATATACAAATCCCACTCATCCATTAGACCAATTATCCTAACCTAAGTTGTTTGACGGGCCTCTATATTCCTCGACAGCTACGTCCATTCATACATAACCACATATAATAATAAATACATTCATACTAGAAAGGCAACAGCACCTCGACCGTATTACTACAACCGAGATACTATCGACCCTGCCCGTCATAACACCTATATTATTCGCTATACCAATCCTGGGCCAGTGAGTTGCTGGATATTTATTCACAGGCGCACCCACGCATACTAAACCACTCACGCCCGTAAATACATTCGTACAATTTAAGGGGTATGAACCACACGTCGGGAGTTACATACGGTTATACGCATTTATTGATCTTAAATATGCTATAAGCTTATCTTTGTAGTCGCTGTTATGCTTAAGGACTTTTGACAAGTCGGATGCAGGTCGGAGCTGCTTCTGTGTGGCGCAACACACGTTATTAAAAGCAAAACTATGTAATAAATTGTTTTAAATTGTAATCTCATCAATAAACGATTTTCCGGTGTTTTGGTCAATTTTCTTTCTATTCATCAAACTCACGAATTTCTGGTCTGGTTTGATTTCGTTTACATAGAAATAAGAATGTCATATTTATTACAACGATAAAAATAAGTATAGTTTGAAATATGAGTTTTGCTGTTTTTCTTTAAGTGTATATGAGAGTAAAACCCTATCCAATTACTATCTTTCATCCTCTCTTCCTCTCAGTCTCCCACACTCGCATACACATTTTCAGTGACTCAGATGTATACAAATTGTGTTATTTCATTATTTACTATACAAAACAATTGTAGGAAATCAAATAAACGTAGTTTTTTAAATAATTTTATTTATCTTAGCACAAAAAATACACCCAAAAAATTAAATTGATCATTTATCATATTATTAAAATAATATAAAAGAAATTACCGTGCGTAAACGATAATATGATTGAGTCATAGAAAGTCCTTTAATATTTTGTATGTCCTCCTTTGGCTTACAAAACTGCATCAACCTTCTGGGCATACTTCTCACGAGATTTCTGCACTGTTCTGGATCAATTACGCCCCATTCAACTTGTGTTTTTTTCCCAAAGTTTGAAGCGTCCCCTGCAGAATCGAATTTGATTAAGGTCAGGTGACTGTGGGGGCCATTCTATGACATTAAGACCACGATCGGCAAGCCACTGTTTGGTCAGCCTGGTCGTATGTTTGGGGTCATTGTCGTGCTAAAATAGGACCTCGTCGATGAATTTGACCCAATTTTCTAGGGATCTTAACAAATCTCCTCTAACAAGATCTTCCAGAATGTTAACGTAATCCACAGCATTCATTCGTCCTGATATTCTGTGAAGCAATCCAACACCACTTGATATCATGCAACCCCAAATCATTATGTTCCCACCACCAAATTTTACATTAGGTAGGACCGTTCGAGAACTTAAGGGTTCTTTCTTTCCCTTCCAAACCCAAACTTTCCCATCTGACGCTAATCTGTTAAGTTTGGTTTCATCAGACCAAATCACGTTATCCCACATTTCCTCTGTGTAGTTTTTATATTTTTTTTTTCAAAATCCAAGCGAAGCAACTTGTGGCGTTTGGTCAGCAATGGTTTCTTTAATTTTCCCGTCGCTCTTAATCCGGCCTCATGTAAACATCTCCGTATTGTTTCAGCACTGACATCCATATTATCATTATCACGCAGCCTACGCTGAATTTAGACAGCATTATATTTACATCTTTGAAGTAAGTCAGTTTTGTTACGAGTTTTCGTGTGAACTGTTTTGTGACTCAGGTTACTTCATTGCAAATTTCGCAAAAACCATCCAATAATTCGTCTCAAATTTGTTATCAGGTATCATCAATTTAGTTATTTTTCTTGCATATTGAAAATATTTTCCTTAATGGTTTTGATCTAATCAGTTTAAATACAGTATGAAGCCATTTTCAACATTTTTGAAAGATCTCAAGTATACCTCTCCTGATCGAATAGATGATACAACGCCTTTTGACCTCGGAAATATTTTTTTTAGGACCACTCCTGTTCTTTTTAAAACAAGTATTGGAAATTCCTGAAGATCTTTTAAGTTTTGTTATTACCCCAATAGAGCATTTATATTTTTTGAAATTTCATAATAAGGAAGTCCTTCTTGTAGAGATTTCATTATTTGATCTATCAAAAATGTTGAAAATGGCTTCATACTGTATTTAAACTGATTAGATCAAAACCAATAAGGACAGAAAATATTTTCAATATGTAAGAAAAATAACTAAATTGATGATACCTGATAACAAATTTGAGACGAATTATTGGATGGTTTTTGCGAAATTTGCAATGAAGTAACCTGAGTCACAAAACTGTTCACACGAAAACTCGTAATAAACTGGCTTACTTCAAAGATGTAAATATAAATGAAGAATATTAGGGGAATGTTTGTTTACTAACAGTTCAAAGAACTCAATCCTGTTGCTGTTGTCTGGGATTAAAAAATATGGGATTTGCAGACTAGAGATAATTGAAAATTGTTTACCGATGTGAACAAATCTGTGTCATTGTATTTGGTGTTTATTTCTCTTGGTATTTGTTTACTAGTATTCATTAATTACTTACGATTCTGCATTTTTGTAAGCACAGTTCCCCAGTTCAAGAAATAATTTTGATAAATAAATAATTCGTTAAATGAATTTAAAAAGTCCAAGTCATACAGGGACTTTTTGCATTTTTTTAGTAACTAATGTCCCAAGCGGAGAAGGATCGGGCATTAGAGAAGACTCATGAGCCCGGTTATGACCCCATTTACCTTTGCTGATATCTTTGGTGCATTTAATGCGGGGTTATCTTCCGATGGTCTGGCAGCGTTATAACTTAGGACTTAGGCTTCTCGGCTCACTGCTTCCCCCGAACTCTGGTTCCGAGAAGTTTTGAATTAGGAGTGTAGATTAACTAACTGGAAGTAAATGTACGGGAATTCCGCGTTTCCACGGGGGCCAGCCCACAATTGATCATCAGCAATGAAAGTGGATCAAAAGGGTAAAATATGATGAGTTATAATATATTTTTTAGGATTTTTATAATCAAACGATACGACACTCGGTAACTAGTACAAAAACGAAACACAACATGATTTTTTTTTAAATTTCAAGCTTTTTGCAAAATTACAAAAATTAATTTATTTAACTGTTATGTTTAAAATTAAGGTTACAGGTTGACAACAATGTGTGGTGATTAGCGACCGTTATTCGATATTTCTTTCGAAATCGTGAGATGCGGTCTGGTGTGAGTAGGTTCCAGAAAAACTTTTCTTATCGTGCCAACGTTTCGATCTTTATTGAGATCGTCTTCAGGGCCTGGGATTTACAAACATTGGTTACATATAACAATTACATTTTGGATGTGGAAGAGTGAATTTATACAATGCAAAATACACATTTTTTTAAATATATTTTTTAAATTTTTTTTTATATATTCAATTAAAGTACTTTTCATACTCAACTTTTCCACATCCAAAATGGACCTACTCACACCAGACCGCATCTTACGATTTCTAAATAAATAAATGTTGACAATAATGGAAGAAAACGATAAATAATTATATAAACTTTTTAAAAAATAAAATCATTTAAATAATTTTTAAATGTTTTGAAATTGTATTACTTTGTTAGAAATAATAATGTTCACATCTTGTGACATTTACATCACACAATCTTGTTTCAAACGTCTTTATTTTGAGAAAATTGCAAAGAGAAGTTTTCCATCAGAGCTAGTATTACTTGATTGCTTCAGGGGAGGAACTTCACTTGAGTAGAGCAACCTCTTCCAATCACAATCTTCTTAACTGCTCCATCCTTTAACATGTGCGATTTAAACCGACACAGTCACGGAATTGCAATGAATTCCACTGCGAGCGCAAAGAAATTCCATGCAATACGTTTTCTCATTTATTTGATGGTGGAGAGAATTGCAAATTTACTGGGTAAGAGTGGAGGAATTTGAGTAACCGATACCCGAATAAAGTGAGATGTTAGTTTACTGCAGAAAGAACTACGACGAGAGTAAGATGTAAGACGGGTTTCTTTCTTTTTCGAGGAATATCGTTAGGAAAAGACAGGGTAAAGGGTTGGACGAGTCCAATTTGCTTCTAACAAGCACAAGGCCTTTTACCGTCGAAGTCTGTTTAAGCTGGATCAAGAGCTTCGGAAAATTGTTCTCGGATAGTCTTCGGCCGTCCTTCTTTCCGGTCTTTCGCCTTTGAGAACGATCTTTGAACGTCGTCGAATTAACTGTTAGAACATATCGATTCGGATTTTCAACAACAACCAATCCTAAAGGATAATACAAACCGTAAGAGAAAAGGCAATTTTCCAGATCCGTGATATTGGGCTCAGACGGATAAAAGAAATTTACGGCTTGCCTAATTTAATAAAAATGTTGTTTAAAGGACGGCAGTTACATCCCATCAGAAAAAGTAAGATTTTTGTCAGCAATCTCGAGATTTAGACAACTACAGCGTGTTTTTTTAAAAATATTATTGCATCTTTGTCTTACGTTATATTTTTTTGACATTGGTTCTTTGTAGTCCACAGCCATGGACTCAGTCGCAGCTACGCCAATATTATTGATCAAATTCAATATCGATTACACACATACATCATCATCACATCACACAAAACGTATTATACAACATATAAAACATTCATCACATTTCACACAACAACCATTTTCACATAGTCCAATTCTTCAAGAATTTGGCTTTCCTTTCCCTAATTATCCCCGTCTATATATTCCGGAAAAGATAATCAGGCCGAACCACCAGAGTGACCATCAGACCAGGCAGAGTTTGGGAAATCAAGGGTCTAAAGTTGAGAATTTTCGCAAGATACATTGATTCTATTCTTCTGTCGTTCTGAAAGCGGGTTCTTAATGCATCGTAAGCCAAGAGGTAATTTTCAGGAGACAGTTTAAATCCTGAAATGGTAGACAGACCTTTTAATGCAGACTTGAGATATTGAAATTTTCGTGTTGTTTCCAGAGAGGAGTTGTTATGAACTAATGAATTTTAAAGTGCAAAAAACTCAGGCCAATCTTCCGTTGCGCCGCTAAATTGTGGCAAATGTATTGTAGGGAGCGGGTTGCATGAGGAATTATGACTTTCATTTAATGCCATCACGGGTTCGACTTGCTTTTTCAAATCTAAATATGCCGCTTTAATGGAAAACAAAACGTCCAAAAATGCATTACTCGCCTTAGAAGTATCAATACGTTCGTCAGTGGGCAAAAGGGCATTACACTGAATTATTTGAAGATTCGCATCTTCGAATTTTTTTTCTCAAATCTATCGTTTCATCGCAATATAATTCAATAACGCTTTTGGAGGCATATTTGTAAAGCTGGTGATTGTAAGTAATAACGAAATATGAATAAATGAAGGCAAGAATTAAAACTTACGGAGGTAAACAAGTAACAAATTTATATTTTGTTTTTGAAGTGTATAGTGTGGGTACTCTAATGAAACTACGTTTCATGCAAAATATGAAAAAATTTACTAACTAATTGGTTAAAATTGCTATTAAAGAATATTGTTCGATAAAAAAGGTAACTTTATTTAAAACTAAACGAAAAGGGTTTGGGAGCAGAACGGAAAGATAAGAGGTTTGTACCAGAGGTGTAGGTGTAAATAAACAATTGTTAATCCTCGTGCTAGGTTTGATAAATTCTTTAAATAGACGACAATTAGTTTTCAGAAAAAAAATTTAATCGTGGCCCGGAAGGACCAAACATTTATGTGCACGCGCTGGTCGGTCGCAATAAAAATAAAATTAAATAAATAAAAATACAAAATAAAATAAAATACAAAATAAAATAAAATACTAACTTGTTAACTGTGGCTTGATTTTCTCAGGGAGGAGAGCCGTTTAATAGCTAGAACCTGCAATAACTCTGGCCAAAGGTAAAACAGAATCCTAGTCTATTAATTACCTTCGGGGCTCCGTCCGAACACTGTATGATGTGTCGCATTAAGGATGCGGGAGGAGACACTCGCGTTATTTTGAACGCGATAATTAACAAAACGAAAAAAAAAATGCTTCTTCAAAATAAGAGAAAAAATGAAAGAAAACTAAAAGAAAATCACTCTTGGAGGCTAATTAATAGTGGACTGTATGGAAGCGAGACGGAAGCGAACAGGACTAGAGCAGGACTAGGCAGCAACAGGGGAGGGAACAGAGCTAGGATAAATTCTAGATTAGCGGCATTTCAGAAACAAAATAAACAATTATAATTCGCGATTTTTGGCACGAACAACATTGATAATTAAAAGCCCGCTGCAAAACACTCCCTGTGTTGTCAAACAAGCTTTCCCGTTCTTGTGAATAGGCAGGACAATTGAGTACTATGTGTTCTGTACTTTCTTACTTTGTACGTAAAGTATGTGTTTTGTATTGAATCCTTGATAATAAATTTTTTTACGTAAACGTTACATTTGGCCTTAATTCAAAAGATAGTCTTTCATAACGTTCTCGGTGAAACCACGTCGTCGATTGGATCCCGTCTCCAGCTTTGTAAAAGATGATCCCTTGCTGGATTTTGTGTTTCCTGCCACGGTTTATACATTTTTTCATTATTTCGTACCAAACGGTAGTTTCAAATGAAGAACTTTTCCCTTGATTGATTGCCGATCAAGGAGTCCACTCTTCCATTATATCTGATTCCGCAGTGCGACCTTGCCTAGACAAGCAGATCAATTTAGAAAATGAACAAAACTCCCCCTTAGATACATTTACTTCCAAATATATTTTCTGACGAGATAAAAATGAAACCCGACAAAGAAAATTGGTGACGAGCAATTTCAGTTCATGTTTGGGCTCTAGCGTGATATCATCAAAGAGCTGCTGATTCACTGCTGAAAATTTTTGCCGGGCTTGATTGAAACTGACAGAACAGCTTTTGTACTGCCAGAAATTTTTTTTGACCTGTTTGACGTTTATCTTGCTTCGTCAACATTGATCAAATGTTACTGGGACACGTACCGTCTATATTGAATCATATACGTTTTATTACTTTACGTATGAATACGTCATTTGCACATAAAACTGGGCAAATGGATAATATTTTGAGTTACACAGTTAAATAAAAAAAGGTAAATAGTAATTTTTTAGGACGTCAAAATATAAATTTCTAAATTTGTTGTTATATACATTATGTTCACTATGATGCTATATAACCAAAGTTTTAAACTTACGTAATTTACGTTGAGATGTTTACTTTGGTTTTAGAAAATAATAAGGAATATATTTGAAACTGGCCATTTTATCACTTTTAGCCTTCAAACAACACTCAATTTTATCCAAGCAGTTTGTTTAAAAAAAGGTAAAATGTTAAATGTAAATAGCCTTCTTTTTAAATTTAATAATTTTCAGCAAACAACATTGTCGCATTAAAAAATAGATATAAAGTAGTGGGTAATAACATTATAAAAATTTATTTTATGTTATTTTGTTAATAATTGTTTTATTAATCAAAATTTCAGAATTATTATTATTTTAAATTTTTTGTATCGTAATTGATGTATGTGGCTAAAGGGTTTTGGTTTTAAACGCGTTCTGCATTTTTTACCATAGAAATATTTTTGCACCATAATTCGGGGCTAATGTTTTATGGTGAATATAAACTAAACGAGTTAAAATGTTTAAAAAACCTGCTAACCAGCAAGGCTCGATATGATTTATGTTGCTTCACGGATGTTAGGGTCGAACGCTGTTTAGCATTTTTCACGAAGGATGAAAAACATGAAACTTGTAACAAGCCAATAAAAGAAAGGAAAATTTTGTCGGTTTCGTTCGCCGGCGTCTCATTCCGGATTGGCAAATGTACATTAATCATCTAGGTTTCGACATTGGCGACGCCTTGGATACAAAAGTTGATCAAATCAAACCACCATCGGGGATTGATGAGACAAATATCACGGTGTGCTCTCGTCGAAGTGACATACGAGCTCCCTTCCATAAGAAGAAGATGAGCGATCGGTGTAGGCTCTCATAAAGAAGTGATCCACGGAAGAGTGACTAATATACGGAGCCTTGGCAATATTTCTCCCTCAACGGGAAACGTTTTTTTTTTCTTTAAAATATTTTGTATCTTTCTCTTTTCCTTTAGATAAGGTGAACAAGCATAACTGCAGAAAATTGCAAGAAAGAATTTTCTTTAGAAAATATTTTTGTTTGAGATAACAAGTCGGATCTTTCTTTACAAACTTTTGCCAAAATCGTAAATTAATTATCCGAAGGTTGAAAGAAAAAATTTATCTCAACACAGGAGGGACACTATAAGAAAACATTGTTACTGAGTTAATCGAGGTCGGAGATCTTTTTCACCATTGATTAAAATTGAATTTTCTACCTTAATTACTTTACCCTCGTCATTTTAATTTTAATTATCCCATTACAGTGATTCTGTTAGCAGAGACTATAGATTCTCCAAGTGTCTATTTACACCCTACTTTACTCATGATCAATGATACCTTGGTTTAATTACATAAGATTGGATTTTCGTAATATCTAGCAAAGAGAGCATCTTTTATTAAGTTTTTTATATTGTTTAAAGTATTAGGTGTATCGACCACGTTTTACTCACGAATAATCTGGATCTAACTATGGTCAGGATGAAGAAACAAATTTAATTGATAACTACCAAGCTTTTGACCTATTTTAAGTTCATCATCAGGGCAAATCAATCTTAAATATGGCACGATTAATTTTTTAAGATAGATCTATCTTCAAACAGATTTGAAACCATAGATTAAAAACGTAACTACATCAATTTGTAGATATCTTTAAGGTTGTTTTGTTTAAGTTGTTCTCACACAAACAAATAGTTGGGCCTACTAGGCTCAAATATTTTACAGTTCATAAATGAACTGGTTTTCGGTCCATAAATGATTCATACGTAAATGATCTTTTCAATAGCAATAATTATGTAGACTCAGTCGAGCTAATATCATTAATCAAATTCAATACATCACCATCACATCACTCAAAACATATAATATAACGTATAAAACCATCATTACATTCCTCACATCAAACATTTCTACAAAGTCCTATTCTTCAACAATTTGTCTCTCCATGTTTTATGTCTATATACGTTGGATTTTGAATGTCATTTTAATAACAATAATTTTTTCACTTCGAAGAAGCCGACTCCTCATATAAAAAATGTCTTTCTGTCCCGACTTCCTTCCCCACCCCTTCAAAATCCAACGTATATAAAAATAAAACATCAATATCTCACTGGTACTCTCAACACGACACACAACAATGACACATCTACACGGAAAACAAACACTTTGGGTGAGTACAAATGCTTTGATTTAATCTGAAATTTCTAGTATTGTAGAAATTCATTTTTTTCACATCCTACACGTACTTGTAAAATTTAAACAATGTTGTGGAATAGGTGATCGTACGGAAATAATAATTCCTTTTTACAATCCGGGTGAATTTGAATTAGGTTTGGTTTACGCCCTTGTATGCATACTCACACTTTTTCGTTGCTGTGTGACACACTTTACTTAACGTCATATCAACGTAGGTGTGATGTTTGTAGGCTCTGAAGATGATTAGTAACGATCGAAACGATTGCACGAAAAAGAAAATATTTTTCTAAACTACGTCACACCAGACCGCATCTCACAATTTCCAAATAATCATTAACTAACGGTCACTAAACACCACACATTGTTCGTTTTTTAATCTATTACCTTTTCTATGATATGATTATTTTAATCTTAGGAGGGCGGATCAGAAATTTCATTGGGAATCGAACCCACGACCGTGTGCCGTGGGTCATCATTCGTCCCTACGCACCTAGAAATTACCAGTATCCATCAGCTACTTAAACTTTACTTTCTAAAATTATTTTTTTGTATAATACTTTACTACATCATTAATTTTCATGTGTTTAGATTTTTATATTATGTTTTGTTAAATAAACCAGTAGTAATCGATAGATCGAAGTACCGTTATTTTCAACATTTCACAATTTCTGTTTGTTTTATTATTTTTATAAAAAAATAATTGTTAAAATCACTTTTAACTTTTGATCAATCAAACATAATCAGCTTAATGATGACAATTATTTAATCCTTTCAGAGGTTTTACTACTTTGGCTGAAACTTACGGCTTGGTGAAGAAGGAGTCCGATGAGGTTGGTACACAGCAAAGCCCCGGGCCTCAATTAAAGGGCTTCCAGACTTCTTCCAATTATAAGACGGAATCCTTTAACCAACCCTCCAAACACTAGATGTTTCTCCAGTTGATTTTTTCTTCAAAAAGTTGCTTTCCAAATAAAAAGAAAACTAAATGAAACACCTAAAATGCGACTGGAATTTAGCTGTTAAATTTCAGATTTAAACGTATAGACTTGTATTTTTGTTTCGAATAGATTTTAATTTTCCTTAAAAACACACTTATATCTAATATCAATGTTAAATATTATTTAAATTATTTTTTTACATGATAAATTTGATTACAAACCGGTCAATTGTTTACTTGGATTAGAGTCTGTTATATCATCGTAACACCCTCCACCTTGTTCATAACGCATTAAGCCTTGGAAAGCTTTAGGTTGCAGGTGTTTCAAGAGGATTAGACAGAATTACACCGTTACGATCGTCGTAAAATTTAGCTTGAGTCGTTTCGACGGTAGTTAATTGGCAAAAACTTCTTCTTTTTTTCTCCCTTTAGAATGTCACAAAAACTGTAACTTTTCAAAATGTTGTACAACATTTTGTAACATTTTTGCACATTATTTATTTGTACCGTTTGTATCTTAAAAACCGATCAATACATTATAGATGAACGATTATTTTTTAAGTAATGATCTAAAACCTTCCAAAAATAACTTTCGTACAAGTTAGGGATAGACTGTTTCTTTCACAACTCCATGAAAAATGTTATAAAATTCTGCAGGTTCGGCACCCTGACTTTAATCTAGGATAGTAGTAAATTCCAGGCCCTATAACTTTCTATTAATCCCAACCCCCTCACAAAGTAAATAAGTAAATATAGAAGCCGTTAAATAAAACAATAAGACAGGTGAAAAGTCAATTTTAATGGATTGGCAATTTGTATAATTATTGTGCAAGGTACGTTCCAGGCTTTTGATCCATTTCGTAAAATGAAATAAAGTAGTTAAAATAAAATTTAAAACCATTGCTATTGAGACAATAACATTGATTGAATTGTTTTAAATTATACAATCACACTAATAATTTGTACATTAAATGGCATTTATATTTTAAAATACACCGAGAAAAGCTTGACGAATTCTCACACAAGGCTGAAACGTCAGGAGATTGTGACACGATAGTGTGCTCATGTAAGTCTTCCTGACCAACGTTCTAATTTACCTCACAGATAAATAAAAGGTCATAGGGGAATAGTCAAACATTCCACAACATCCACCACATTCAAACTGCCCAATCCTTAATCCTTCGAAAAATACGAGCTGCTCCATTTTATGTATCGACTTAAATATTCCTTTCGTTCAAGATGAAATCCGTTCCCGTTACCGCAAGTTTTTCAAAAACCTCCCAACCACTGTAAATATGTTCGTCAGATACCTCGCATCCTGTCGAATTCCCTCGAACCCTCCTCTCCGTCTGGAAAAACGATGGCCGTGAGATCTCCTAGGAAGTGATGGTGATGATAGTCAAAATAATAATGACCCAAATATTAATTAAACAATAATTTTTTACTTTTTTTACATAATTTTTATATTTTTTACTTTCATAGGAGAAATACCAACGTGTATTTCTATTAATTTTTATATACATTTCCTTTCTAATTGTTTCATATTACCTACTTGAAAGGACTATGGACTACTAATTAATTTAAATTTTTTTAAAAGTAAACATGGATTTAAAAACAAGTAAATATCGTACAACACCGCAATGAATATAATAGATTTAACTGAGCAAAATGAAGCAAATGACAATACGTGTTAGGTAATTGGTTGCTAAAATTTTTTTCTCTCTTTTCCGCTATACGTAAAATGGAACAGGGAAATTACAAAATGCGCCTTAGGAAAACATTTGTTTGGACCAACAATATTATTTTAACCATTAGTGTTTCCAGAATATACATGTGCCTCTTTTATCCTTTAATAGTTTAATCGTCTCAACACTTTTTGCTTAGACAATCATTAATTCAAAACCAGTAGAACGTAAAGGAATTCGTAATAAAACTTTACCGACCGTACAGGAATTTCTATATCGCCCAACTCTAACACATTATTCCCGGGAATCGATCTTTTATGTAATAATTCGTCGATGGTTATCCTTTTCAAACCCCCGTGGGCTAGCGATAATGGAAATTCGCCCTTCTAGTTCCAGGCAACCAGGCAAAAGACAATATCGGTTTATTCGGGTCTCAACAGCGGTGTGTTAGAAAGGTTATTTTACAAAATGCTATTACTATGGTTGATGGTTTATGGCTGAAAAAGAATTTGAGAACGAGGATAAAACAATTATATTAAAGAGTCATTTCGATAATAATAAAATTTAATTTTGAGCTAAAATTCATGGATTTTTCTTCAATATCAAACGGAAAAAGTAGCGTACGGTTAACATTTGTTCATATTCTTTATTGTTATTTGTGATTTTATCTTCTTGTTCAATGTGTTGAACATAATTGAAGGGTGCCATTTCTTGGGTCCATATAGGGAGCCGGTAGGAATGCCGCCCAATATAAGAATTGTGATCGAGCAACGCACCCAATTGGACGCCTTTTGCGATTTCTGAACTTGTAATTCTGTACATATAGATCTTTTGTTTACTGTTATAATAAAATATAAATGTTTTAACTGTTCTGTAATAATGTATTTATATGTGCGAATGTGTGTATAATACAAGAGTGACTGAATTTTTTTTTCGGAAGCGGAATTTTATTATTGGATTGATATCGATTGATTACAATTGAATGCCAAATTTTAGCGGAAATTGTCGTAAAGCCTTTGTCAAACAATAGATATTAAACATCCAAAATTAATAATAAATAAAAATTTATAAATATAATTTAGGTCATCGCTTGCTTTGAGATTGTTTTAGTGCATTAATTGTTTCGAAGACCTGAATTGTGTATTAAGTCAAAACTTGTCTGTTTTTATAGTTAATTATGTTAAAACAAGAAAATGGGCCGCTGTATAAAATTAATATCTACCCCATCACCCAAAGTTTAATTCAACAAATGTGCATTTCACTTGCATATAATCAAAGCTAATGCACTTTTTAATTCAGAATTGTTTCCCACGCGCAACGGTAAATGCAAAATAAATTACAGAAGGGATTTTATGGCATGCATGAGGATAAACGTCAGTGCTGGGTGAAAAATGATAAAAACCATAATCCTGCATGTCATAATTCCAGCAGTTTATTGCAGAACATAAGAAGTGTACTAGTTTATTTTTATGTATATAGCAAATTGACAGGCAGATCGAATGAAATTATTAATTACAATAATATAATATTGTGTATACAAATGATAAAATTAAATATAATTCAATTCTGTGATTTTAAAGATTAGATGTAAAATGTTTTACACGGTTTTATTTTAGGCTGGTTCAAAAGTAAAATGTTCAGATGGCTTTAGGCTTTTTCCCCCTATACGTTCACCTACAAAGGGACTTTGTTTGGCGGGTATGTAAACTGGTCGGTCTTACAGAATGCTCGTTTAAATATCCAAACTAGAAAAAAAGATTAATTACTCATAAAAAATTTTTAGCTTGAATTTCCTTAAAAAATACATACTTCACTGTCAAAGCCTGAAATAACGTTCTAATAAGAAAGAAACGTTAAACCAACAGTTAAAAATGGCGTTGAAAGATAGGGTGAATATATACACTGAGAGGCGAAAAAAATGGTTCCATCGTTTTTCTTTAGCAAATACTTGCAGTAATTTTTTTTATTTACTGGATAGTTTTATAGAAAAATGTAAGATATATAAATAAAAAATTATACTTAGTAAAACAATTTTACCAAAAATGTTGCTATAGAAACAATGAAGAAAATACTTAAATCAGTACGGAGTAGTTTTTCCTTTTGCGTTGATCACCACTTGCATTCGATCTAGTTTTTGTGGTTTTGAAAGTAGCATTGTGTAATGGTTTCATCGTCTTCCAACAGCGCCATTTATTCACAATGATTGATGCCTGCAAATACTCTGGCATCATTGGGCGACTTTTTACCCTCTTTGACAACTCGTTCCAAAGGTGTTTGATAGGGTTTAAGTCGGGACTACATGCTGGCCATTCCAACCATTGAAGCGAAGTCTATTAGAAGTTGTCACAATCGATCCTAGCTGTTGTCATTCAAAAAATAAAACCGTCGCCAATTATCGGCATATAACAAACAACTTCTGATAACAAATCTTCACTGTATAACGCAGTTAGGGAACCCACAATGAAGATCAAGTTTATACGACCTTCCATACAAGTGCTTGCCCAAAACCATAACACCACCACCAGCTTCAACGGAGTGAAAATGTTATGGGGATTTCTTGGTCTTCTCCAAACCATCTCTCGGCCGTCAGAAGACAACAAAATCTTGACTTATCCAAAAACAAGATTTTATTCCAATTTTCCTCAAATCAATTAATGTGATTTCTTGCTGTTCTATATCTTGTCAGAAATCCTGGACGAGTGGCAGGCATTCTCACATGTAATCCATCTTCTGAAAGTCTTCGCCTTACAGTGCATAAACCGACTTTAACGTTTCTAACTTGCTGAAAACATTGCTTGTTCGCGACATCTAAAGAATACTGATTACGAGCACATTCTAATCAATAAAACCATCATCTCTCTGAGATATGATACGATGACGACCTGATTCAAGCCTTTTTGAGTAACCTTCGTCTTGGTGGCAATGGAAGTCCGTTCGGACAGTTATTCTGGGTATGTTAGCACTTCGGCCACATTCGCTTAATTTTTTTCATCTACCAACTACACTTTGATTCTAGCCGAATCTGCATTACTTAAAACCATCGTTCAAACAAATTTGAAACATAAACAAGATACGACTTAAAAAATCAAGACATCTGAACGGTAGAAAGAAGTTTTACAGAAAAACCAACAAACAAGTGATTGACTATTAAATGATTTATTTACCACATACAATTGTAAACACAAGTGGGAGATTTTATTTATCTACAATTAAGAATATTAAGGAGGTCAATTTTTTGCCTCTCAGTATATTTAAAAATCTTTTCAGAGCTGAAAAAGATAATTCTAAACCACCACATTTAAATTTTAAACCACATCCTAACCTAAGAAAGCAGAAGATTAATTTACTGCAAAATGATAATTCATTTTAGCTGACAATTCAAAGGTTGTAGTAGCTCAAAAGAAAAGGTTATCAGTGATTTTTTTTAAATTTAAAATCGCCCCGTTGATGAAGAAAGAATTGGTTGAACCTTAAAAAATAACTCAAGGATAAAGGATTTGATTTTGGAATAAATTATCGTTAAAGTTTTCCAAAGTAACTGGGTTTTTTCATTCTTTCAAATTCTCTATATTTGTGATCGTTCATATACAATTCTAAAACTCCAAATTTACGATAAGATTATTTTTTTAACGTACATAAATATGCCTAATATGAAAAGTAAAAAACTATCGAGATGATAGGCAAAGTAAATCTAAATCTTTGATATATTTTCTATTTAATTGCACCCAACAAGACCAAATATAATACAGTATCATTAATTATGGTTAAAGCTCAGCAAAAACAAGTAACCCAAACATTTAGCAGCATACAAAGACTGGGAAGCTTATGTATCTCTCCTGGGCAATCAAAACAACCCCGTCAATAGCATTAGAAACACTTCTAAACCTACCTCCATTGGAAGTATTTATACAAGGAGAAGCGAGGACAAACTCATTCAGAGTACAGATACAATTAAACTGGATGGGTTCGGCCACACAACAATAATTAATAAAATTAAAAACCTCCTTCAAAATGGTAACTGAGTTACACTGAATATGGTACTTGTTCTGGCTTGAGTGGATTGTATTTTTCGATGTTACGGGGGCGATTTCAATAATAATTACAAAATATGTATATAAATTAAATTGGCACCAAGCGTTTCTCACTCACCTCCGGTTGAAGCTTCCTTCGGCGAACGAGGTAAGGGGGGGAAACAGGAGGATAAGACGATCGGGTTGGGAAAAGGACCATGGACAACCTTTACCTGGGCTTCTAGATGTTACCTCAACCTTTGGCCACAACGATCGGCTGGTCCCAGAAAGAGAAATCCTGATGGTTCGAACAAACAGCCAAGAAAAAGACAAATCGCGTGCGAATCGAGACGAAACAGACTGGGCACTAACGAAGACTCTTAAAGGGGGGGAAAACAATCGGCCCTACGTAGGGCCCCCTCTTACCTGTTCCACCTCGCACTCTCTCACTCGAAATATACATTCTCATTACCAAAGTAAAGTATCTCCTTAAATAGGCGCAAACAGTACTAAATACGTTGAGTACCCAACTGTAATCAATAAAAGAGAACACCCATTCTTAGAATCCCGGAAACACTCTTTCCAACATCTTATAAAGTCTCAAGAGACTATAAAGGAGAGAATGAACTAAGGAGAACATCGGATACAACGATATGGTGCACCGAATGCTCCAAAACAAGTGATTTAACTGGATCAGTAGTTTTCTGTACAACACAAAACATGAGCAACCAAACTAATTACAGAAGCACACCTCGGTCCGTTAAGTTGAATTGCTTGCTATAAACGCTTGTGCCTCAGCAAATCTGAAGATAGGTTAAACTGATCAAAAATCCTCAAAAAATCGAAGCTCATGCACCCAAAATCTTCAAAACCTGAAGAAACATAACAACCTGATGATATCTTGGGTACCAGATCACAAGGGAACTTCGGGTTAACGAAAAACAGACACACTAATCAGAAGATGTACAAGACTATATATAGACTGAATCTACTCGTGCGATAACAAAGACAAACACAGAATCATCCATCGCATAATGGTTTCAAAAAAGGCAAAAGGAGAAGTGGATGAACTATAGAGGCGCTAGACACAGTAAAGCTAAAATAACCCTCACAAATACTAGCAAACACACTGCTAAAGATAAAGAGAACTAAGCTCATATGAGTGGTAGGTCTACTCGTCACTGGCTCTGAGTAAAAATCTCCACAAAATGGACATATTCGATGATGACACTATTTGTACATTATGCAATGAGAAGGAAGAAACTGTCATCCATATCATCTTAGAATGCGAAGCAACAGCTTAATGAGGCATAACCTAGTGTACAAAATAAACCCGACAGGAATTGTAGCTACGACAGTTACTGATCTAGCATACACTTCTTAAAAGAAGGTGTGAGTTAATTGCATTGTACTAAGGAACAAGGAAAGTACTATAAGCCAGAAGGATGCTTAGGAAACAAACCAGAACCAAAATAACCACCGCCACCATACTCATCATCATCATAATTAATTATAGAAAATCATTTATAGGCTAAAGCGATTATGAATACGACGAATTTAAACATAAATTAATTGATCAATAAACCAATCCTTATTGTAGAGACTGTATCCGTCTATGTCAAGCATGGCGATGAAAAATAGCAATATACTTTTTGAGAATTTACATACACGGAAAACAAGAGAATCGTTATAAAAATACGTTGAATATTATATACATCATGAACAATAAGATTTGAGAATAATTATGGTGAAAAATTGCGAAGATATTGAAAAGACTTCTGAATTACAACAGTTTTAAAATGTTTTCAATTTAAGCTGTAAATATGGATAATTATCATTTTGCTTAAAGCGTTTTATAAATCATGTATTACTTTTAATTTTCCCTGCTGAATTTGTAATACCTACTTGGATAAATCGATTAAATCAAGCTAACGTTGTATCCTGTAATGAAAGCATAATCATAAGGAATGTGAAATGTTAATCGCGTAATTAGCCGCTATTTTCCTTTACCTTAATTACCAGTCTAATAATTCATGAGATGAAAAACGACTATTTTGACCACAACAAAAATTGTTCGAAGGATAGAACGAAGTTGTTTCCCAGATCATTCAATAAAACCTTAACAAATAATATATCAATAAAATTCTATACGATTTGTATTTTTAGTTAAAAGATTTTTTGATCAAATTTGTTATGACTTTTACCTTTCGGATTCTTCATTGCGACTGGATTCTAGAAAGCGAGATGGAAAAGGGAAAACATTAAAATAAACTGGATGGGGAAATCTCGAAGGGTGTAAAAGTCTTGGGAAAGTAAGGGAGGCGGAAAAGCACAAGCGTTTCAGTAGGATCCGAATGTGTCGCACATTTGAGTTTCCGAACAATTTGTCCCCAAAGTTAAGGGGCGAATTTTCACCGAGATCATCCCCAGAGCAAAAAGATAGTAAAAAGAAGAAAACCCTTTTTCATGTGACATTTTTTTGACATAACAGCCTTGTTAAAAACAGTTCATTCAATTAAACAAGGTTGGCAGCAATATAATATATGTATATTTGAAATTAGTTTAAAGTTTAACTACATTTTCAAATATTTTTCTTTCTGTAATAAAAATAACTTATGTAATTTATCCAAAAAATGGTTCATTCTAACAAAAAAGCGTATGTTTTAAATATTCCATAATTTACTTTTAGTTGAAAGTGTTTTAAAGTTTTCCGATGTGGCCGATATTTTTCCGTATTGAAAATTAACATAGATGAATAATATGTAGTGTTTAGTGACCGTTAGTTGATGATTATTCGGATATCATCTTCAGGCACTCTCAACACGACAGACAAGAATGACACATCTACACGGAAGCCAAACACTGTGAGCAGAATGAACACCGAAGTTGACCTCAATAAAGATCGAAACGTTGGCACGATAAAGAAAATGTTTTTCTAAACCTACATCACACCAGACCGCATCTCACGATCTCCGAATAATAGATTAATAATAGAATAATAATGTAGAAGTTTCTTGTACAGATAAATTTGGTCGAAGTACATCGCACAATATAAAAAATCAAAGACTCCTTTCATGCATCGAAGAATAGTTCTTACGATAAAAGAGAAAAATGATTTCTTTCTGCACAATTAAATTAATACCGTCTTTCAAGTTTGACTTGCTCCAGGTGGTAAAGTTATCAGAAAGTGAGTATTTATCATCCGCTTTGTAAGGATTTCATCGTGGCCCGGGTACGAAAACATTTTCATCGTAGTAGAACAGCTACAACATTCGACATTGTTATTGCCATAATTCTAGACATTTCTCGAATATAAACAATTCAAAAAAATGCTCATGTAATGTAATTAAACCAATTTATTTAATAAATCAGACATAGAAATCGGCATTTACCAAAAGACATGCAACATTTAGAAAAGATCTGAAACTAATGATCAAAAAACGGAATAAATTTGGTAACTTTTTTCTGAGGGCTTACAACAGCAGAGCCGTTTTTGAAAAAAAACTAATTTGTAAGTACGTCGAATACAGGGCCGCTGGACGTACTTCAAAAATACTTTTGGATTTTGAAAGTAAAAAATGTTGGCCAACAACGGTTGAAAATTTCAAAATGACCAATCGCATTAGAATCATTAAATGAAATTTAAACAATTATTAGAGTGTAAATAATTTAAAATAAATAAACATAAGGAAAAATAATGCGCAGCACTTTGAAAGACATTCTTTCCGGCGATGAAACATAATTATTTAAAAAAAGCTTAAATGAAATTTTAATAAAAATTGAAAAAATTTTCATCTAAAGCCTTACCTCGATCGCCATTAACATGAAATATTGGATAACTGGAGAAAACTGTTCGAGTCGATAATTATACCGGACGTTCAGCACATTGCGCGTAATTGTGGTTTAGGTAGAATTTTCCCGATCCGTCGGGCGGGTACTTGTTGCTCTTGTAACTTTCCGACTCCGGTTAATGTTGCCATTAATCAACAAGTTTTCTCTTGTTTCGGTGTTTGAATTCATTTTTCAATTAAAAGGCACGTGGAAGGCATTAAATAAAGCTTCGCGATGGAATCCTGACAAATGGCTAGGCTATGTTTATTGTTTATTTCCTTTTCTTTTTATTTTTCGAGGGGTATAAAGAAGTGTTTCATTTATATACAATAACCATCGATCTTTTACCCTCTTGAGAATATTAAACGGGTCGAGAGATGTGCTTTAGAGGAGAAAGAAAACGTCGTCCATGTGAAGTGGATAACGGGTTCACTCGAGCCGATCAAAGCCTTTGAAATGAGAAGTTGAAAACCGCCAGGCGATATTCTGGTAATTTCATACTAGTGCCCCTTCCTAGGTAAAGGGCTTTTAAAAATTCAATCAATATAGGCAAGTCTGTCGTAAAAGGTTTTTACCAGTTTTCCTTTCAGCCGCCGTACAAATCCTCCACAATTTATTTCTTCCGAAATCTTTTTTTGCGGCCTTTTCTCTGAAGGATAAGTGTTTTTTCTAATATTTTTAAGTATGCTTTACAAATTATTGTGTTTCATTTGGGATTCAATCGACATTATAATTTTTTTTTAAAATTATTCGACGTGTCTATTTTTTTCTGCTGAGATTTAGCGTGTAATAAAAAATAAATTAGGTGTAATAAAAGTACAGCCATGTAAAATAATTCCTGTCGTATGGTAGGGTTTAATGTCCACTTATCTGTTGGGTGTCGCGGACAAGGGGGCAAACAACTTTACAGTACTTTCTCCACCACTCGACCATCCCCAAATGCAATAATATATGTCCGATATATTCCAAGGTTAGTCTTCCAAGATGGCAAAAATCGACAATTTTTTTGTACAAATCATGAATTATTTTCACATTCCTCAGCGTTATTAACATGCATTGCAGTAGGTCAATTATTAACATATATTTTATAACAATAGTAGTAATTTTTTCCGGGTATTTTGAGTACAAATGATGGCGAATAGCGTACCTCCATTGTACAAAATTCATCGGGTAGAAAACTCCTGTTTTCCCGTCACAAACCTATCGATTTCTACGTTCTCATAATAATATTGATTATTGTTTCGGCTGAAGATTTATGTTGGACTATTCCCTTTGATGTTTTGTTTTCTTTGACTGACGAGCAACTCGCGGGTGTGGGTGAAAAAATCTATGGTCATTTCCCATTAATTCAAAATAACTGCGTACTATCTGATCACAAAAATCAAATTTCAGTTACAACATGATACTATTTATGTTTAATATTATGCAAGAATGTTAAAAATCAAAAGAATTTTGGTTTGTCAATATTACGTTAATATTTATACATCAAAATATAAAACTTTAATCTTATCATTAATAAACAAAACGTTTATTACAAAAAGCAAATTTATAACTTGATAAATCGATTTTACGTAATCGTGCAATTTATGAGGTTGAGGTGTAGAAACCACATTTAAAAATAGTAAGAAAAATAAATGAAAGTTGGGAGAAAATGACATTTTATTTTAAAATGTAAATACATACATGTATGTAGGTATTATTTAAGCGTTTGCAGAGCTGCTGGATTTGAACCCGAGACAATAACCTTACATTTATGAGAACCGTGTCAACTCCTAATCCGTCGAGGTCACTGACGCATCCTTTATTTAGTTAAAGCTATATCATAATTTGTCAATAATAATTTATCAGACTAGTAGTACAAGATTTTTTTTAAAATGTATTTCTATGAATGATTAAAGAAATCTTGACGTCAAAATAACTGTACTTTAATAATGCTGTTCAAATAACATTACATGAACAACTGTGAATTTAAAAAAATGAACAGGTATTGAGTAATTTTATAAGTAAAACAAAGGTGAATACTTATAAATAAATACTAACTGATATTTAAAGAAAGAACTATAATTGAGGAACAAAACCGCATTTACGAAACGTCAAATATAAAAATCCAAAATCAATTTAAATTTTTATCTGGACTAAAAATCTTTATTAATTGTAATATATTAATTGGTCAAGCGGACCACAAAATTAGTGAATGAAATAAAATAATGCCCCGTATATGCCCACTATTTTTTTTTTAAATTTCGAAATTACCTTTTAGGTAGCTTTTCTTTTTCACCCCTTTTAACAATAAAAAATGTTTAAAAAATATAGCTAGGCATTTAGTATGTAAATTAGGGTGTTGCGAAAACGCAACACCGGTCACTTGAGGATTCATTTCTCCTTATAACCTTTATCCTATACATACGTATGAAATTAGGATTATATTCGAAATATAGGTAAATTAAAATCATCATGAATCATAATAACCTTATAATTATATATATATTTTTACAACAGTCTTTTTTGTAACTACAAATTTTTTGCAATTGTCTAGTTTGGGTGAAATTCAAGAAAACATTTTTCGTGCAATGCGATTCCGCATTTTACACATTGTTTTATGGTTGGGGATTTATATAATCCACATCGGGTTCGTTTTTCTTTCGTCCCTAGGAAATGCCCAATTTTGTCGAATCGGGTCCCCGCCGAAATCCTGCTCATAACATTTGATGTCGAATACTCTGTTCGTTTAGTTGCATTTCCGAACCTTTCAAGCAGTTCATTCGCAACACTTCTCTTGAACTGCAAAAAATCTAATGTCTTTTCTCGAGAAGCTTTGTATAACACCCAGACATTCTGAAGAGCCACATCTACGATCCAGTGAAATATGGGCCAACACCATTTTTTAGACCTGATGTGTACGGTAAGTGGCAACGTTTTGATCCATCCTGTCCTCCCCCCATATTTTGTTGTAAGACTTTATTATTTGCGGTTGTTGGACCTGGATTTTTTTTATGAGCTGCGGAATATCTATGAGCCTGGCGTAGCGGAGTGACTGTTCGGCAATTCGAATGTACTGTTACCACCGAGTTATCGTTCCACCGGCACAGAAAAATTGATGAGTTTTTTCTATACAAGACTGATACGAACCTCTAGGTTCTTTTTTCATAATAGCTTCATCTTTTATGTGTGCGTCTTCAATTCGGTCTATCCTTACAGTTCCTGTAATTCGGACAAAATACACACTAGCTCGTGGGCAGTATAATACTTTCTAATAAAAAAGAAGGGAAATAATAAGTATATAAGATACTAAGATTAGATAAGATAATATAATAAACTGTGAAAAGATAAGATAAAAATTATATAATAATATAAGAAAAGGGTAATGAAAAATGGGTAACCGAAAAATAAATAAATTTCAAAGGAAGAGAAAATACAAGTTAGTAAGACCGGTCTTGCGAAAACGCAACACTTGACATTAGACGCCAAATATCCGTAATTAAACTTTTTTGTTTTTTTGAAATTTTGCACACAGTTATTTTCAACAGTATAATGAAAAACCTAAATAACGTTGCATGTAAAAAAATAAGTAATATTGTAGTAGAAAAACTTACTTTTCTTGAGACATTTCTCCTTCAAGAACGTTCAATTTGGAATACACAACACAAATGAGGGTTGCTAATAAAACCGAAAAGCAAATGAGTCATATTTCGTTTGAGTACATCCCTCCCTAAGGGTAAAGCTAAAAATAAAACCCGAAATAACATTTAATGGAAAGAAAAAGAAAATTCTATTAAAAAAAAATGGTACGTTGCGTTTTTGCAACACTGGGCATATAAGGGTTAAAACAAATTAAAGAATTAAACAATTAAAGTTACGTTTCAATTGTTGAAATCCATAAGCCAGGAGGGATTTAATTTATTCAGATTTTTATGTAGTTTCTTAAAGTACGAACGTGTAATTTGGTCATTTCCGATTATCCTGAACTGTATGTGACAGATCATAGCAAGGATAGACAGAAGTAGATTTTTTGAGAAGATGGCGGGAAGCGGAAACACGTTCGAGTGAAACCAGGGAGAGTAGACGGGCCGTTTTGCTCCAATTAGTTAGAGACCATCTTTACATGAATTCAATAAGCTCATAAAAAAATAAACAGATAAATAAATTTAAAAAAACTGCTTCTGCCAAGCTCTAAGTTCAATATTTATTATACTTTATTATAATTGAAAAGAATTTTTTTGGTCAATCGAACCACAAAACAATCGGTTTAATCTTTATGTTGTGTTACTCCTTTTGCTGATTATCATAAATACTGTTTAATGATTTACCTAGGCGTAAAACTCCACAGCATATACTTATACTGTGTGTTTCATTTTTTCGTCGCAACAGTACAAAATATCTGTTGAGTTGAGAGCAATGTGTATAGTTGTTTCATTTTTCAGCGGAAGTTTAAAATTTGTTACCAAATTCCAATAAGATTGTCCAGGGGAAGAGCAGTGATGATAAAGTTTTGCTTGTTTAATCCGAATCATCCCAAAGGCGTCTCAGTGTAGCACGTGTTATTTTCATATTCAGCTTTCATTGTTTCAGTACTTGATTGATGAGGAGGTGCCGTGGTGAAGTCATTTTACGTAAAAGTGTTCTACGAACAGTATCCTCAATGTCCGATAACGAGTCGATCTCAATTTATCGAGGGATTTGAATGATCATGCGGCATTTTATGGGACTTGTGAGGTGCATTGACCAAAAGGTGAAGTATTGTGTTACAGTAGGTAGGACGTGGCAATTTTATTTTTATATTGAAAACACAATCAATAATAATATATTCAAATTTGTAGGTCTAACCACAGTCTTATCCAACCAGGCAGTTGGGTTCCTGGGGCTGCCTACAGCTAGGTCATTTTAGTCTCAGGCGCTATCCCAATTGCCAAAACCATTCACACTTTCACCCACTCTTAAATATTTACATACTTTCCAATTTTCATACTATTCTCTCAATTAGGGTGAAAGAGTATTCGATAGAAATGATGAATGATGGAGTGAGTGCGGTGTACAATCCTTTTTTAAAAAAGATAGTTCTTACTCACAGTAAGTTGTTTTCCAACGATCCGGATTTCGAACCCTTAGCTCTTCATCAGGTTGCAGAAATCCTTCCTTCCTTTTTTAAAAAAGGATTGAAAGAGTATTCGATATTCTCTATCACCATTTAACCAGATTATATAATTAATGTAACTGAGGGTCAATGGTACTCAATATGCTGCCATCGCTCATCTCACACTAACATTTACGCCGATAAATACTTTCAGTTTCAACGCATGCTGGGAACACAAAACTATCAGATTATTACAATAAAACAACCCTGTTTCCACCAAAAATCAAAACTGGGGACTCAGATTCTCGCTTCTCAACATATTCTCGTATGGCGTGGCATAAATACATGGAAATCTATATATAATATGTGGTTTTTCTTGTCTAAAGGTGAATTTCATTTATACTCTCGACATTTCGTTTTAATAATGATAGATCTTTATTGATTCCAAAAATTTACACGTATATTACATTATATAACCAAATCGCTAGCGGTCACATCTCATGGCCCAAAAGCCGTTAGAAAAAATTTCGTTTCATGACATGTTATGTATTTATAGATAAATATAAATGAACTGTATAACTTGTGATATTGTGATATTTCCCTTTCCAAGAATTATAATTTCATGAAAAACAATATGTTTTACTTTTAGCCCCAAACGCGTCTACGTTTTCAATTTTAAACGGATAGTTCATTGTGAGACGGGATGAACTTCTTACACCTGGATTTATTCCTTCACTGTTTCCATTTAGTACACGAGGAGTTGCAAAGGTAGGAGAAACACGTCATATCAAATATGCAGGCGACGAGGAGTTACAGTACTTCGTAGGTGGCTGAGGACGTAGGTTCGTCGAGTCGCGCTTTTTACTTATATATTGTAAAAAACAGGCAGGTATATTGTGAGGGAGAGAGCGTTGCCAAGGGGATGCTGCGTGCATTATTAACGCCAGGTTCCCGAGCAACCCCGACTGTCAATATGAGACCCGGCTTGCTTCGGTGTCGCTGTTTACATCCTGGGGCGCAGCGCACCTTTCCATTCGCCAACAACGTCAAAATTCTTGACGTTAACAGCCCATTTATTTGGACGGCCGCCTCCATTCGCTGATTTCCGATTCATGGGGCTTCGCCGTAAAAGAAAACGAAAGTACACATAAAAAGAACGGTTCGGACATCAACCGAAGTGGTATGAAGAAAATATTGTTTCATTATTGCACATTAGTAAGACCAGAATCCCCCTGAAATTCATATCTTCCAATCAGAATAATTCTTGACTGGCCCACTCACCAATGCAATAAAAATCATAATGCGCTGGGGTTTTACCCCATGACCAGATCTTTGAAAAAGCAGTTTAACCTCATTTTGACCTCAACCCTTTACGTCATTTTATATGTTTGCAATTTTGACAGTTTCTTCAAGAAGAAATAATGCACATGAATATTCTAATCAACATACTTCACAAATTCGAGTCCTACCCGCTGTTTTTCAAGGTGAGTTTAAATTCTGTCCCCCTCCCGACATTTTTTTATTAGGACGTTTTTGCAAAAAAAAACCAGATCACGTAAATTTTTTTTGTCAAGTTGTTCACGCACTGAAAATTTGCTCCACCTTTCCAAGACAACAGGATATAGATAAAAATTTAAGTATTTCACATGTCAAGATATTCGATTTTTAAGGGTTCAAACGATTTTTAATTTGGAGCAATTATACTACCATCAAAAGAAACATTGATGAGACTCGTTCAGTTTGAAAATGATAAAACAACATGGTTTTTTTTATAGGCATTTTAAGGATGAAAAATTCCATTACGAAACAAAAATACATAAATAATAATTGAAAAAATACAATGTTGTTAAAACATCAAGATATTTGTTTTATATAGCATTCGTTATAAAATTGACATAGAAATAGAAATATTAACTGGGCCGCCTTACAAGGTCGCGTACACTCGGAAATATTGAAAACGTATCCGCCACTTCTTGGGAATGGGTCCTTGTTTCCCCCAAAATATTTGAAAGTTGAAATTGTCCGTTTTTTAATATTTTTCCCCGTTCCTCTTACTCAAATCAACTATGTGAATTTTACAGCATTTTTTATGTAGAGTGCAATAACATTGCACCAAAAATATTTTTTAAAATCCTTAAATAATAATGCTTGCTAACAAAACCTAAGGAGTCTTTGTTAACAATTCCGAGTAAGTAATTCCATAAATGACCCTTCTTTTCCAATAACAGCGTGTTCATTAAATAGATTTAAGGCAATTCTTAATAAATCACCATAATCGGGTTAATGAAATAAGAAAGGGATACAAAAAGTAAAACAAAAATGAAAAAACAAAATTTGAGAAAATGGATTATGACAGTGACAAATGTAAATTGCAACCTAAGACATTTGTTTAAGGTGACATGAGAATAACTGGATTTGGATTATGACTACTATACATATATGGATTAATTAATCCAAATATTTCTATTTTATCATAATGTGTTGAGAATATTGGATTTATTAAATTATTATTTGTTTATTTTTGTTCTGCATTGGCATTTTTCATTCCAAGATTACCTAATCGTGTTGTTTTACCATTTTCCAACTAAACGAGTCTTATCAATATTTCTTCTGATGTTAGTACATATATAAACACATGTTGAAAATTTGTCAAACTAAAGTTTACGATTTAACGTTTGATTGTATACTAAAAATTTTCATAATCTTAATCATAACTTCTATGAAAAACAGAATCGAGGTTCTAACCTGTTTAAAAAAATGAAAAATGACTCAAATGACGTCATTATAAAAATAATCAATAAATGCCGACTCTTTGCGTCACTTTGCGTAGGAAATAGACAATGTTCTTCGAAACACTAGACTATTTTCTTCGGCTAATAAAATTTCAAAAAATATAGGTTTCTAAGACTGAGCTATTTCCGTTGTTACGCATAATCGTTCCTTGCCAACTTCAGAAAAAATTAATAGAAAAATATGTAGATTCTATTTGACAAATTCCTTTGTACTTTCTGTTGTTACAGTTAGTAATTAACACTAATAATGTATGTAACACATCTCTAAATTTTATGTTTTTAATAAATTTCTTCTCAGGTAATCAAAAAAAGTAAAGAGTAAATTCCTAAGTTTTATATTTTAAATTACCGATTAAATTTGTCAAATAAGTGGGAGTTTAATTAATAAACGATTTACGTTAACAGTTCAGGCGTTTACACGGCGGCTTATCACTGTAATGTAAAGGTCCCGGGTTCGAATCCGGCGGCCCTGCAGTTAAAAGCGACATACTTACAAATAGGCTGTTTTTTTCAAAAACATCGTCACCAGGTATAGTAGGATTTGCGCTGATACAAACACATGTTAAAAAAATATATTTGAGGAATTACAGAAGGTTGAAGTAAATTTTTGTGGTTGAAAACGGATTTCGCATAATAATATTCAACATTAATATATTTATATAGTTATTTTGTATTAATCTATTTTTTATTTACATGTACTTTGGAGAGGACGAGATGATTAAATTTTTTCTTAAATTATTGAATAATTATGGAAACACGTTAGGAACTTTAAATCATTTGAATTTAAGGCAGTTTACGAAGGGAAGACGATAAATATGGCAATCTATTTACGTCAAATTTAGAAAGTAAATGCCTGCTTCAATAAAACATACCGTGCATTTTTTTTTTCACGGCTGACTACCAGGGTCATCGCCGGCGCCCCACATATAAAGCCTTCGCACATTTGTCTTCTTAGCTATCTTATGCGTATATCCTTATCTGAGTCTTCTTATGCCTCAACTAAACAACTGTTGCCTTCCGATTCACCTAATTCACCTAGGTATTTCGTTATCTTGTTTGTTGTTACCCTCCCACACGTGATAAATTAACATACATAGATATAAAATGTCCTCATTTTCATAATTCACATTCATACTAATTTACTAATCTATACTACAACGAAATTGGAGGTCGGAAGATTGTCGTGATCTTGCGACTCCCTTTCTTTCGCACTAATAAATACGTTCAAACGGTATTAGAAATTCCACTCATACACTAACCTATCCTAATCTAAATTGTTTGACGGGCCTGTGGAGTACTAGATATTCCTCGGCAGCCACGTCCTTTCACGCTAATAAATACATTCATTCTGGATAAGCCACTACACTTCGGAAATATATTGTAGTACCAACGAAATGCCAATGACCAGTCCCTCACATCATAGTACAAATATATAACTATTAACTATATATAACATGTCCATGCATTGCTAAAAAGCAATATTATTTTGCAGTAAATTTTATGTTAAAAAAATTTAATCCATTTTTAATTTCTATAAACATTTATATTCTATGACAACTGAAAAAATTGGTTTTTCAGATAATTTTAAGCTTTTTGCTACATTCCTGCTATAATTTTTATAGTTACGAAAATTATTGCAAGTTAAATCACCATGAAATATGATTGTTTAAACAAAACAGTTCTTATTAGGCTAGTTTACATAATCGTGTGAAATTTTATCAGTACTCGTTTTTGAGAGAAAAAATTAAGAATTTCTCGAAATTTACCGTTTTCGACATAACCTATCTTCCAATGCAACAATAGAAACATAGGACGAATATGACACAAAATATACATAAACGTTATTAAAACAACTGCGCTCGTTATTTGATTAATAAAACAATTATCACAAAAATTATTCTATAATAAAAAAACATGTAGTAAAAGCCAACTGGAGCACCAATAATAAATTCTGTTTAGAGAACTAATGTCATACAAGTACTTTTGTATCAAGTCCCCATATTAATAATAAAGTAATAAATATATTTCACGAAATTAATCCAATTTACAAAAATGTTTAAATATAAAAATTATAACTCATAAAATAGAACAAAACAAAAAGCAAAAAAAAAAATTACTTGAGTATTAAACGATATCTTAATTAAGAAACTAGCTAAAGAGAATTATATAAATATATGTGTGGTGATTAGTGACCGTTAATCGATATTTATTTAGAAATCGTGAGATGCGGTCTGGCGAGATGTAGGTTTCAGAAAAACATTTTCTTTATCGTGCCAACGTTTTGATCTTTATTGAGATCATCTTCAGAGCTCAAAGTGTTGGTTTTCTGTGTAGATGTGTCATTATATATATAAAGTGGAAGGTTTATGGGCCGAAAAACAGCTTAGGTCATCGCCGGCCCTCCGCGTCCTTCTTTTTCCTGTCTTTCTCGCGTATTTTGTATTGAACTGCAGCCATTTGAGCATCTCGATCTGGTTACTGACTCTCTGCTTTTACTTGTATATTACGCCGTTATTTTAAAAAGCTAGCCTCTTGTTAGTACCTCAGGTTGTCAATTTAAGAATAGATACACAACATACAATACATAACATATATATCGCCACAAACATAGAAGTCTGGTCACATTCACTCCCCCAGAGTACTCGATATTCCTCGGGGTGGGGTTGAACCCACTCTATTCGCGCTAATAACTTACTTTTACTCTCCAGACGTCACACACTCACCCCAGAGTACTCGATATTCCTCGGGGCGGGGTTGAACCCACTCCATTCGCGCTAATAACTTACTTTTACTCTCCAGACGTCACACACTCACCCCAGAGTACTCGATATTCCTCGGGGCGGGGTTGTGTCATTATTGTTTGCCATGTTGATCAATAACTCACTAGCACTCTAAACAAGACACAGAAAACAAACACTTTGAGTCCTGAAGATGATCTCAATAAAGATCGAAACGTTGGCACGATAAAGAAAATATTTTTCTGAAACCTACATCACACCATACCGCATCTCACGATTTCTGAATAATTATATAAATATACTTCAAAAATCTAACATTTATCATTGATATTATAAATTTTTAAATTGTCACTGTAAATTAACATGACTTATTTAAAGGATTATATACATAATATTGGAAAACAATAACATAAAAATATGTTGAAGGCGCAAAATTCACACACGCGCGCGCGCGCTCTATAATCCTGGTTATATGTATAATATGGGTTTTGTGGTCATATGTAGATTATGTTAACAGAGCAAAAAAGAGTGAGTGTGAGTGAAGATCTACCGATATGAATATTTCAAGGCGTACGGTTCATTAGTTTTGCAAGACCTACTAGTTTTGAAGGTTTAACATACTCCCGAGGCGTTATAACGAGAAATCTAATAACAAAGTTTTCTATATACATTCTATATAAGTATATACATCTCTAAGTGTATATATATACATACCTTTTTCTATACATCTCGTTAACATTACACATATATGTAACAATTTTCATTTTCAGGAATATATTGATGTTATCCTTTTATAAATCCAGCGACATTTTGTATATATAAATATATATATGTATATATTCAAATACCATTTTCAATATTATGAAGCAGGTAGTTCTTTAAAGACCAATGATACACATCATGCAAGTGAGCTTGAAGTGGTAAGTTGTCCTGTTTAGAGGTAATAAGCATAACAAATTTTAAGCCATTAGCAAACATTAGTGGAGTTGAGTATTTTAGAGTAAAAAAAAGAACAGAGCAGAGAACACCAGCAGAAATATTTAGTATTTGAGATTGACAGCTGCCCAATTCAACAATTTATTGTAATAGTTATATAACTAGAAATCAAGGAGTAAAATCTTGTTGGAGTGTCAACAGATTCAGGCCAGTTCAAAATAACTGATTATGGTTGATTCTATCAAATGCTATAGAAAAATCTGTATAGATGACCTCCACCTGATTACCACGTTCAAGTTGTTTTGATAGGAAAAGAGTAAAAGTAAGAATATTTATGAAAGTGGAGTAGTGTTTATTGAAGCCATGGTGATATTGATGTAAGAATCGTTGGAATGTAAAGATTAATCAGTGTAATTAAAAAATATTAATATATAACTAATAGTAAGAATTGATGCTGCATGTAAGTTGGTCTACGAGTCCGTGATCTCTTGTTGAACCCTGTGGACTCCTGAGATGACAGATATAAAACTTTAATTAAATCTAACCAATTATAGCTTTGAGAGACAGTAGATATTCTAAATGTGTTAGGAAAACCATACTAAAATCTTTTCATCCTTCATACACAGCTTAAATCTTATCTAGCATATTAGGTAGTTGGCCAAAACAAAAATTTAAATATATATAAAAATACTAGTCTACAGTCAATTTAACATAAACGAGAATAGTATAAACTGTTGTAAATATTAATAATAATGTGTGGTGATTAGTGACCGTTAATCGATAATTATTCAGAAATCGTGAGATGCGGTCTGGTGTGATGTAGGTTTTAGAAAAAGTTCATGGATAATAAATTTGAAGTAGAGGAATATATTTTACTAAGAATAGTTCAATATTTGGAGATTGGAAAGACTTTTTTAGTGTTTTACTTTCTCGCCTTGTTTTTACGACTATCGCATAAATCAGGATACGGGGTATTAATCTTGTTTGCATCGCCGCATTATAAAAGCCTCGTTACTCGTTGGCCCTAAGGCGGCCTAAGTTTATTAAGAAGGGTCGCAACAGGTTCACGGAAGGGCTTCTCGGAATAAGATTAGACTAAACCAGGCGGATCCAAGACACCTGCGCAAGATACGCCTCGTTAATAGAACGGGAGGAATTAATCGGATAAAATGTACAGTAAGAGGTGAATTAATGTGAATTTTCCTACGAGCCGACTGCTCAAACCAAAGGGAGACGTTATTAAAAACAAGGCACGTGGTCAAAAATCGTTCAGGAATGCTGGCTCGCTTGAAGCAATATCATTCAGAATAGCAGTCGGTTTTCCACGTAGTAAGGTTAAATTTTTCAAATGATTCGCATTTTTTCCTCCTCTCTCTGTCGTTCAATGTAAGAGTGGTGAATGAAAATTATGTGTTACTAATTAATACCGCATTCATTCATTCACTCTCTCTCTCTCTCTCTCTCTCTCTCTCTCTCTCTCTCTCTCTCTCTTTCTCTATCTCTATGCTCTCAAGATAAGAGTGGTGAAAATATTTAACCAAATTCTGCATTACTAAGTAAAACTGCATTCATTCTCTCTCTGGTGAAAGCCTATCGTAATGTCAGTCTTTTCTCAAAGCCTTAAACTGCAAGAATTTTGTAGCCACTAACAAGTTAAAAATACACTCCATTCTAATAAAAGAATATGGCAATAAAACTAATAAACAGTTGCTTAAACTATATATCTATTTAGTATTGGACTAGTCCCGTGTTTATTTATATATTTTAATATTTGTTTTATTATTTAGTATGTGATGTGATTAAATCTATGCCTTGGTTACCTTGGTTTGGTTTCTAGTTGGATGATGTCACACATATTTAATTGTCTTTTGTACACTCATGTATCATTAGATACCCTCATCTCTACACTGCAAATAACCTGTTAATATTGAATTTAATTGTTGGTTTTTGTCATTGGCTAATATGCAAAGAACATAAAGCCAGTAAAGAAAATGTTGGTTTTGCGAGTATTACTCTAAAGCTCCAATGATGAATTTGAGTTTATTTACTAAAACTGATTAGTAAATTAACTTATGTATTCATGTATATCTTACGTCTATTAAGTTCAGCTATTAAGGTACTTGTTCAAATGAATTTATTGTAGTTTTTTTTTTATTTTGTTCTTACATTGATAATATATTTACATTAGATACTGATTATTATTTAAAAAAACATTATTCTCTCTCTCTCTCTCTCTCTCTCTTTCTCTTTCTCATTACTCTCTCATTATCTGTTAGTACGTTTAATGTTTATTAATCCGAATGCCCCTCTCTCTCACCCATTCCTTTCTCTATATATCCAGCTATATCACTCTCACTCATTTTTTCTCTTTCTTTCTCTCTCTCTCTCTCTCTCTCTCTCTCTCTCTCTCTCTTTCTCTCTCTTTTAGGTTTATTGGCATATATTTACCTATATGATATCCCCAGGGTGCATATATTTTATTATAGAATAATCGGTGTCTGTAAATTCACATTAAATTTTTTATATTTGAAATCATAATTGGTCTGCGTGATAGTCCCCTCGGTCGTGGTTTCAATTCACCGTCACATTTCTATTCACTCTACCCTTCCCTAATAAAAAAAAAAATAGATGAGATTAAATTCAACAACTGCACTAGCTAATCTGCAAGCACATAATTCCATAAACGTTTTTAAAAATATCATAGGTTTCTTAATTCTGAAAAGTTTCCATACTTGTTGACCTTGGAAAATATTATTTTTAGTTTAAAAGTACTGATGAGGGTGGTAAAATGGTATGTATGGTATCCATAAAAGCCGGAGGAATGAATTGTGTTTTCTTTCCAATTGGCGTGTTTTAATATAAAATCCTAACTTTTTGAGCGTTTGTAAAGTAGAAATTGATTAAAGCGGAAAATAATTTACTAATTATTTTCTTTAATGCAACGTGAAAAGCGTCCGTTTTAATACAATATAGAAACCATCCCTACCATTAAATTAAAACGGTTTTCTCCAATTATTGAGCAATTTTTTTTGTATGTCCCAATCGTATTTTGATGAATCAGAGTAGAATATCTCTTGTTCGTCGGTGTCGGTGGAGTTTAAGCCTAAGGCCATTTTCATTTCCGTCAAAAACATAAAGAACGCACGTCAGCCAAGATAAATCAAGAGATAAGGGTTAATCCCATGTTACTAAACATTCTCTTAATCCGAATATTCACTCTGGCACGTGTATTTCTTTACATATTAATAAAATATATTTAGGAAAGGATCAGAGGTGGCAGTTTGTAAACGAATAAGATTTTATTTCTTCTTTAACGTTGTATTAAAAAAATTGTACTTTGACTAGTTTGTAAAAGATATATACGTTATGGTTAAAATTAAATAATATTCTGCTGGCGTAATTAGAAAAGCTCTGCCTTATCATTAGTCAACTGATTGATGGACTCTATATGTATAATTTACTTTGTATTTAAAATCACATTTTCTTAATAGATTTTCCCATTGGGTCGATTATCGTGGACTGGTTTGATTTAATAGTCAGACCGCGTACGTCATATATTAACCGCATGATAAAACGAGCACTAATGCGCCTTTCGTATGGTTAGAAATGGTCATTAATTTATTCACATTATGTCCAGCCTGACTCGGCGGTTTTCATATCTCCGCAAATCCAGTTGCGGCCGCGGAGCGATGGCTAGGCGTGGAAAATGTTTTATCATTCCGTTCATAGGCTTGAGAAATTTAATTTGTGAAAAAATTATTCATGGTCGGACGTGTAAAACTACGACTGACACGAAAAAAACAAAAATTGGAAAAAATGAAATATAAAAAGTTTATGTTAATGAAACTATTTTAATAATAATAACAATATATGTCTTACAAACTTTATTTATTTTTTATTATACCTGTGAAAACTATACCATTAAATAAAAATATGTAGTAAGAAAACGTTTGTAATAGAAAATACGAACCAGCAAAAATTTTATAATTTGCTGATTGGTTATTGTAATAATTAAAAATTATTGTAACATTACATTTTTTAATTTGTTTATTGATTTGTTTCCATTTTAATTACAGATTTGGGATTTAAACACTGAATGAAATATAAATTTTATTAATAAAAAAATCAATTTAACTAGAGTTTAGTTAGATCCCGTGAGTTTACAAAATCCAAAAACCCTGTTCATTGTCTTTTTTATCTGATGGCCACATTCCACCTGTAGTTTGTATGTTTCTTACCAAACGGACTCTGGTGTTTGCAAAGAACTTGCAGTCTTGAATAATGTATGTCCCTGTCTGTTCTCCACCTCCACACGGACGACGCTTCTAACGATATGGAAACAGTAAATAGGCTTTATTTTTGCCATGACCTGTGAGAATATCATAGTTGTCATTTTGAGGGTAATGGGGTTTGAGGGTCATCCCCAGAACTCCGGATACTCATACCATCGCTGAAACCTTCATAAAACCGTTTGTTAAAGATTTTATACCTTTCATGCCTGAAAAAAACATTATAATTTATATGTTCGGTGCCATTAGCAAAGGATACTATCAAAAAACGGATACGGATTAAATGATGTGAAATAATCGCTCGTTTCTTGCATCCAACACAACTCATTTTCTCTTCAAATCGAGGAATCAACTGACATCGTGGGGTTGCCTATTGTATTGGCTTTTATCCTTTACGAAAACTCGGGATGTTTCGAGGACGATCTTCCCTTGGCAAACCACTTCCGCCAATGCAACAGGTGCCGAAATATTCCATTTGTTGGACGATTTTTTTTTTTTACAAAAAACGAAATGCCATAGTCTAATTGTATTGTCGTGTGCACAATGGTGCAAAGGCAATGACTGGCGGAACGATCGGAGTAATTACTAAAATAAAAGATACATCGAAGGACTGTAGCAGCAGTAATTGGGTTCTTCCCAGACATGCTTTAGTCAGGAAACAAATTTGATCTACTTTCAAGAAAGTTTTGGATGAGGCTTTTTAAACTATTAATTACGATTATTTGGAGGTCGTGAGCGATCTGTGTGACGTAGGTTTTAGAAAAACATTTTCTTTATCGTGCCAACGTTTCGATCTTTATTGAGATCATCATCAGGGTTTGGGATGTATAAACATCGTTTAAATTTTACAAATACATGTAGGATGTGAAAAAAATGAATTTATACAATGCTAGAAATTTTAGATTCAAAGTATTTGTACTCACTCAAAGTGTTAGTTTTCTGTATAGATGTGTCATTGTTGTGTGTCGTGTTGAGAGTGCTAGTGAGATATTGATGTTTTATTTTTATATATTTTGGAGTTTGAAGGGTTGGGGAAAGAATTCGGGATAGAAAGACATTTTTCTATGAGGAGTCGGCATCTTTGAGGTGAAAGGAGCCGACAATGGGAAAAAATGGGCGTTGGTTAGGCCTGTTTATACTTTCAGAATTATATAGACGGGGATAATTAGGGAAAGGAAAGCCAAATTGTTGAAGAATTAGACTATGTAGAAATGTTTGATGTGTGGAATGTGATGATTGTTTACAATACCTACATGTATTTGTGTTAACGCCATTTTTCGTGGACTTTGAGCCCGAGGTCCGGCGATGTTAACGCTCGGTCTTCTCCGCCACACAGTTGGTAATTGTCGTTTGAACTGTGCACATCGGCCATTGGCAAATCNGGTCGCCCTAAATAGTTGCCTAGGATTCATATTAATGGGTGAGGTTCCAACTTTTTCAGAAGTCAGCCCCGGGCCAAGTTGTTTTGTTTCCACACAGGTTCCAGTGGAAACGTTAATGAAAAATTTCTTTGAAATCGAAGAGATTCCCCTCGTACGAGAGTCAAGTATGTCTCAAGAGGACAGCGATTGTGAAAAATTGTTTCAATCAACAGTTCGTCGAATGAACTCGGGACGATTTGTTCTTTCACTGCCTTTTAGGGACAATCCCCATAAGTTAGGGAATTCTTGGGAAATCGCCAAACGCAGGTTCTTTAACTTAGAGGCTCGATTTCGGCGAGATCCAGATTTTCGTAGGGCCTATCAAGAAGTAATTCAGGATTATTTACATCAAGGTCACATGTCTCCCGAGAATTTAACCGATAGATCGGGCTATTTTATCCCTCATCATGGCGTGTTCAAACCGCAAAGTATGAGTACCCCTCTTCGGGTGGTATTCGACGCCAGTGCGAAGACCAGCTCTCAAGTCTCGTTAAATGATCTTCTTCACGCTGGCCCAAAATTGCAAACGGATATTTTCCGTCTGTTAATTAATTTTCGATTATCGGCCATAGCCCTAACCGCCGATATAAAACAGATGTATCGGCAGATCGTTGTTGACGAGGAACATACTCGTTTCCAAAAAATTTTGTGGAGGTTTTCGGAAGATGATCCGGTCCAAACATATAAAATTAATTGTGTCGTGTTTGGAATGACTTCTTCCCCATTTCTCGCTCTGAGGTCAGTCATTGAACTCGTCAAATTAGAAGGTGGTCGTTTTCCTTTGGTCAAGAGCCGGCTTCCAGAAGACATGTATATGGAACTTATTCGTCGCTGTTCCAATTATAACAAATTATTACGTATAATGACATATGTGTTGCGTTTTTCAAAAAAATTGCCATTTCAGTCAGGCATTGGGTCAGTTGAAATGAACATCACTGAGTTGTCTCTCTGTCGGGTGGTACAAGCCGAACATTTCGTATCGGATTTAGAACGCTTGAAAAGGGGCGAGAGTTGTTCGAGTCGTTTACAAGCTTTAAACCCCTTTTTAGATCAGGGATTGATGAGGGTCGGGGGTAGGTTGAAGCACGCCAATGTTGATTTTGATTATTGTCATCCAATTATCATGCCTAAGATGGATCCATTTGTAACCCTTTTGATCGATCATTATCATAAGATCCATTTCCATGCCGGTCCTCATTTATTGTTGTCCATAATTAGACAAAAATTTTGGATTATTTCTACTCGTCAAATAATTAGAAATCGGGTGAGAAACTGTAACATCTGTTTTCGGGCACGCCCTACACCATCATGTCCAAAGATGGGGGATCTTCCGCCTTGTCGAGTTTCCCAAACGAAACCATTTTTACAGTGTGGAGTCGATTATGCAGGTCCCGTTAATGTTTGTATGGCCAGACGCCGTAAATCAGTCCCTTTAAAGGCTTATATTTGTTTATTTGTTTGCTTATCAACAAAGGCCGTTCACCTTGAACTCGTCTCGGACTTATCAACGGCAATGTTTTTATGTGCCTTTCGTAGATTCCTTTCGAGACGAGGTCCTTGTCAGGTGATTTACTCGGATTGCGGTACGAATTTTATAGGAGCCAGAGGAGAACTTGAACGATTGTCTCACTTCACGAATTCCGAGGTTTATCGGCAGACTCTGACGCAAGATTTGGCGGATCACCGAATAAAGTGGAAATTTATTCCCCCTGGGGCTCCCCATTTCGGGGGAATCTGGGAGGCAAATATTAAATCGGTTAAGTCCCATCTTTTTCGAGTCATTGGGACTCAAATTCTAACCTATGAGGAATTGAACTCCATCCTGATACAAATCGAGTCCCTCTTAAATTCGCGTCCACTGTGTCCCCTCAGTGCGGATCCATCGGAGCCACTTGCGCTAACGCCGGCTCACTTCTTAACACTGACACCCCTCAAGTATATTCCCAGGGAGAATTTGATCGACGTACCCCTTAATCATTTGTCGCGTTATCAATTGCTGGACCAAATAGTTCAATCTTTTTGGGATCGATGGAGGAAGGAGTATCTGCACGAGCTCCAAGTTCGTAAAAAATGGCCGAGGACAGTTTCTTCTCTTAACCCAGGAACGGTGGTAATCGTGGATCGGCCAAACGTCCCTCCATTAAAATGGCCGTTGGGTGTGGTGGAAAAGGTGTTTCCCGGGGAAGATGGGGTAGTTCGTGTAGCCACTGTACGGACCCCTACGGGTGTTTACAAACGTCCGGTGATAAAACTTTATCCACTCCCCAATCAATAGTAATTTTCCTTTGTTGTATATAGTGTGTATATAGTTCGGTAAATGTATTAGGTGGTGGGTTTTAAAGATAAATTTATTTCATTTCCGTTTTTCCTGTTGTAGTTTCATTCTCAGTTTTATAAGATTTTTTTTTCCTTTCATATTCGTTTATTCGATGGTCTTCCGGATCGTTTGCTGAAGACTGGGCTTCAGGGCCGGGGGGGATGTTAACGCCATTTTTCGTGGACTTTGAGCCCGAGGTCCGGCGATGTTAACGCTCGGTCCTCTCCGCCACACAGTTGGTAATTGTCGTTTGAACTGTGCACATCGGCCATTGGCAAATCGTTTATTTCCTTTTCTTCAAACTGTTACTCGTCTCATTTTATTTTATTCTCGCGATCGTCGTGGCGAGACTATCGATCGAAGGAGAGTCTTCGAAGGACAACGAGATAAAGGGTATCCGTATCCCTATATTCCTATATCATCTGTACGCCTGTCCTTTTTCCCCCTTTCATCCGTCGTAGAATTTGGAGAAGTCTTCTATACGGTGAGTTCTTTGTTTTTCCTTTTATTTATTCTATTATTTTACCCTATTCATCAAATTACAGTCCACTTACTCGTTAACAATTTGTAAAATTTAAACAATGTTTATACATCCCAGGCCTTGAAGATCGAAACGTTGGCACGATAAAGAAAATGTTTTTCTAAAATCTACGTCTAAAATCTACCAGATCGCACCTCACCATCTCCATATAATCATTAACTAACGGTCACTAAATACCACACATTATTAATTACGTCAAATCGCGGCTTTTTTTGGAACACTCTTCATAATACTATGAGCCGATTTTGGAAGCCTTCATCATTCCCTTCTTCTCCAAACAAAGTGAGGTGGCTGTCTCCTGCGAAAGTACTTTCACGACTACAGAATTACGTTTTGAAGTCTTATCTCGGTTGATGGACCACAACCTTGGCCGACGTGTTCAATAATGAGAAATGGCAATGTATACTGTCGTACCTATCAGATATTTTCATGAAAATTAATAAGATGATGAAAAGGATTTTGCGCCTCCAAAAGAAAAATCCAGTTGAATTTAGGTTGAATCGGTTTAGAAGGAGGAAATGGAATGCTTTCCTATGTTAAATGATTTTTTTAAGAAAACAAACTGGAGCTTGCAAACGGCACGTTGAATAATGAAATGTGTGATCAACTTCGAAGTTTGGAGATATCCTTTGAGCACTACTTCTCAACAGCTATAGATACAATGTTCCAAAACCTTGAGCAGGTGGTCAAGCCGTTTTCAGTTTCTACAAAGCTAACCAGTCCGTATTCAGTGTTTGATAGACAATAGTTCAGATTCAACCTTCAAATCTATTTTCGAGTCAACGTGTTCTTCTTCAATTTGTCACAACTTACATATGCGAATCCGGATTTTCTGTCTATAGTTTTAGATCATTCCTTGACTACGTGTACAGAGCCAGTGGGAAAGCTACCAGATGTTAAAATTGCGCTCGAGCGCAGCAAAGATAATGTACTGATTTTTGGAAGAAATATAAGTACATTCCATCAAATTTTTATCTGATTAAAGATATTACGAGAAGGAGGTTTCCTCCAAGCACTGCAAATTTTTTGCTTGTCGTGTCACTTATTGTACTACGTAGCCCCGGTTCCTTTTCCTTTGAAAAGCTCACTTTCAAATGGAGTCGGATTCGAATTCATGACTGCAGATTTTGGACCTGTCCAGGATGTTACTTTGATGCGTCGCCGTTCCAACTTTAAATTGTTTAGGAAACAGAAATTTCAGGGGCGAGGAGACGGAATCGTACTGACGACTGCGAGGTCTACAAGTCTGACGCCCTTACTACTTGATCAATGCTGTCTACTTGTAGAAAAATTAAAATATCCTTGTTTTTATCAATATATCTTAAGGTTGAATGTATTATTAACGATCATTAGTAAAATTTTCGTTATCTGGATGAAGAGGATATATTCCTAGCAATCTTGGTAAATTTAATTGAGCGTTTTTCATAAGTAATTATATTCAAAAGACATGTTAATCTTATCAAAATAATAGGACATTTTTTACGTCCAACTGTAAAGAATCGTATATATCAAAATTATATGCTGGCTCAACGCTTGGATAAATAGATTTGAATATTGCTTCGAGTTAAACAACCTCTTAAATTAATTAAGGTTTTTAAGTTGAGATAAAAAGTCAGTGTCACGAGCGGGATTCGAACCCACGACCTTCGGCTTGATACGCCGCTACTCTACCACTTGAGCTATCGTGACTTCGATCCATTCGGACACTAACCTCCCATCTCAACCCCACCTTTTGAATTTGAGATGGGAAGTTGGTGCCCGAGGGGATCGAAGTCACGATAGCTCAAGTGGTAGAGAGCGGCGTATCAAGCCGAAGGTCGTGGGTTCGAATCCCGCTCGTGACACTGACTTTTTATCACAACTTAAAAACCTTAATTAATTGAATGTTATTAATTGGTCAAGCGGACCACGAAAAATAGTGAATTCAACATCTTAAAGTTAAGCGGAATTTTTAATTCAAAACAAGTTGGAACAAACTTGTCCGTTAAAAATTAATATTATTTATAGTTTCTAAAATGGCAGTCATACCGTCCCAAATGACATTTCGTTAAATGTTAACTAACATTGTTAAGCTTCCTAATCGTTATATTCGAGTAAGTCGGAAGTAAGTACAAGCGCGCCACAAAATCGCTAATGAATAATTTACTTTGACTTTCCAGGATTAGGGAAAGGAGGGAAGAAGCGCCTCCCGGGAGTGGGTAAACTTCTCTAAGAACCGTTTAGAACCTGGGCCGGAAGTTGCTGGCATGGTAAAACTCGGTACTTAGGGGTACTTAGGTGGGCCGAGCAACGAAGGCGAAGACCTGTTGTATGTGAGAGCAACAGGTCTATTGGCCCTGATGACTCCATCACTTGATTCCTCTCTTGAAATAAAAAATATTGTACAAGTGGCCTTCCGACTAAAATCAGTTTTATTAAAGCCACAAATCGGTAGTCCTACAGATGTCTACCTACGTTTAGGAAAAAGTAAGCTTCATAAATCTTTAATTCATAATTATTTACTAATTTAACAAAATTATACATTTAATTAAAGTTTATTCAACACTAGTGTGATGTAATTACACCACTTTCAGAAAGTAAACTGTTTGTAGATGTTAAATTACATTATATGGTACATTAGTATATTACTCTATTTTAAATTGTATTAAATAAAAACTATCAATAGAAGAATTTTTCTTTCTTTAGTTTTATGGTCGGCAAACTACATTTGTCATCGCCAAACTTCTCTTTCTTATCTGAGACTTCTGTTGAATTTATAATATAAATAAAACGAAGTTGTCTATTATTTTTTGTTTCTAGTTCAAAATTCGAATACTTTCTCCGCTTCATGGAATTTGGATTGAATAATGGATTTGTATCCAAAACCACTCTTACCTACCCCTAACCCTACCTTAAGCCCAAATAACATTAAACATTCCAAGCCTAACCCAAGCCGTGTGCACTACCAAGTAAAGTGAAATCGTTGATATAAAGATGATCTTTGATGGCAAGATGACTTCAAAAGTTATGTATCCAGACTTATAACATATTCGTGTTGAAAAGGGTATAAAATCAGAATTTTCCAGGAAACTTGCTATTTCTAACAATTCAACGCAACAATTCAATCTCATGAATTCAATAAGGGACATGTGGATTTCTATGTTACTGATAGATCTGGTTTACAACTTATTTATAATATTGGTCAATTGTTCTGTATTAATTAATAGTAGAATAAAAATATCATCACATTTTTGTTGGATAAATATATTTTTTTTGACATTTCCACCAGTTTTATTATTTTGCATAGTATCAGATCACTTGATCTATCTTCAGACTTTATGATTTATGGATGATTTTAACATGACTCTATTCAGGTCAGGTCTTTTCCAATGGTAAAAGACAGCTACCAACAAGGGCGGACCGCGGTATTCGAGTGGTTAGGCGTCGTACTCTCGGATAGTACATCCCGCGGTAGTGCGTGACATGACCCCCGTGGCCCCTGGACTTTATTCTGGCACGACACTCATCAGTGAAAGGTATGGGGCGAGATCTCAGCGAGCCGGAATGTGGTTCTGACCCCCGATGAAAATAAGTTTCTTCGATGGAAGAACACCGGGGGCTCAATTAACTCACGTGCTACGAGCTCCCAAAAGTGGAGCCAGGAAGACGTACCGCAAGCCGTATAGAGTTGCAGCCCTCAGGAAGAACTACTCCTCCAGTTTATAGTATCCATTACAATAAAAATACATAAAAACAAGCTGGTTGAAAAGTTAAAAATAAATTATAAAATAAAAGGAGAAGACATCATAAAATCCTGTTGAACATATTATTATTGTAAAGCAGTATGTACCGGTTTACTTTGCCAGGAAATATAATATTATATAAACTATTTTTGTATAATAGGATGTTTCTTTTCTTACATATTTTCTTAAAAGAATCTTTATTGTTGACTCTTGAAATATAGTATCGTTGAAAAGTCGTTGTTTTCCGACGTCCATTGAATTGCACGAAGCGTGTAGCCGACAATTGAGTAATTTACTCACCCCACCAGCTATCTGCAATTAATTAGAGGTCGCCGGTTTAATTAATCCAGATGTTATCTGCGGTTTCAGAGCTCAGTGACGTCTTTCGTTATTAGAACTTTGAAACGCGTCCGGAACTCAATGGGCCGACACGCCATAACGGAATGATTTAATGGTGGTAAACAATTACGGTTTGAGCCGTGGGATTTGTCTTTGTCTTTCCAGTTTGAGTTACAAGTGCTTTAACTCAGTTAACCCAATCCAATCGAGACACCGACGATATGCACTCAACCCACGTGCTCTCTTACCTCCCTGTTATTTAAAACAATTACCGATATTATATTATTAATAAGGTATAATAATAAGGTTAATGATTACTTCGATAAATGAAATTACGTATTTGTAATATATGCATTTTATTGCCAAACTGACATCTGTATTAAAAGACTTTCAGTTCGTTTGTCAATTTAAGGTCAAACTTAAAAAAAAATATTTTCAAAGACTTCTGTCATATAAAAAAATAATTATGAACTGCTAAACAATTATCGTAAATAATTAACTGTTATAATAAGTGACTTCTGTATTTACTCATTACATACGATTTAACGTATTTGCCTCTACGAAGAAATTTGGTGTAGCACGCTCACTTCTTTTTCTTTACACACAAAACGCAACTATCGCGTCTCGTTCCTTTGTGGTTAAAAATAAATTTGGTACTAGCTCGTCTCACTTCTTTGTCTCTTCGCAGCAAAATCGTACCCGGTCTAGTTCTCTACGAAAACATTGGTACTGGCATTTCGCTTATTTTAACGTTTGTAATGAAAAAGTACTTCTCAATAGAGTTATATAGGTCATGGTGTAAGGCAAGAGTAGGTTTTGTACCAAAGTTGGGGAACAGACAAATCAACTTATAATCTTTTTTAGTAAAAACATCAGAAAAGCTAATATAAAATATATTAGAAGGACAGTGCTGACAGACAGACCACTGCTCCACTGCCAACACATATACAGAACAGGACGATCAACTGCTGTTTTGTAAAGGTGTCCATTCACGATCGCTCCAAGCAGTCCAAACGGAGCGACGCCGTTCCAAAAACCACGTCAATGGCAAAACTGAACTGGCGTGCCCGGCTGTGCCGAATATTCGACCGGTCCAAACTCCATCGCGCCACTCCAAATATCTACGGCGCGACGACGGCATGGCGCGTTCGTGAATGGGAAAACCTGGCGTGGATGGTGGGGATTTTGGCGCGATGGCCTGGTCGTGAATGGGAAAACCCTCGTTTTTTTGGTGCAGTCTCCGTCTTTCTGAGCAAACATCTCCGTCGTACATTCTCAAAAAGTCAAAAACGTTTATTCTTTATTGGTAATGACATCCAATCGAGATTTTATTGTTGAGGTGATTGAATTGTATGAAAGTTTACCATGTTTATGAACGTGGTGGACAATGATTACATTACCACGATAGAAATAAAAGAAATTCGATCCTCAACCAGTTGGTCGACGTTTTCAAAACAAAGGATACAAATGCAATGAGAGATGAGGTATTGATAACCCCTAACAATGATCAGAAACCGTAGTAGAGAACTTAGTTGTTTGTAGTTCATCCCTATAGCGAGAAATTGTAATGTGGTTGCCAACCTTTCATGTAGTGATGATTTCTCTCATGACTGTCTTTTGTGTTCTAACCAAGGGGGTAACAAGATGGAGTAAATATAAATAAGACGTTAATCTTTTTTTTTTTTGTAAGGTTTTGGTTGAAATTAAAAAATTAGTGTCACGAGGGGGTTCGAATCCACGACATACGGCTAAATACGCCGCAGCGCTAACCACTTGAGCTATCGTGACTTCGATAGTTCGATCCACTCGGACACTTACTTCCCATCTCAACCTACAATCTTTCGAATTTTCTCTCTTTTTGCCATTTTTTGGTGTCGGAGAGGATCGAAGTCACGATAGCACAAGTGGTAGAGCAGCGGCGTATTTATCCGAAGGCCATGGATTCAGATCCCTCTCGTGGCACTAGCTTTTTCATTTCAACCAAAACCTTACAAAAAGATTAATTAATTGAAAGAAGTAATTTGGTCAATAGAACACTAAATATAATGAATAAATAAGACGTTTCATCCATCCTTAAATAGTTTCTCCAATCAGCGGGTTCAAGAGATAGATCTTTCATCAAATTGATGTGGGTATTACGGCTTCTATTCAGTAGCCACTTCTTACACCATTTCCTCTTCGATTTTTTGCTTTTAATATATAAATAAACAGAAGCGTAGCACAAGAGATCGTCATCCATTTTGAGAAGGTAATCCACTGGTTGACGTTCGGAGCGACTGGCTGTGGAGCGGTCATAAATGCCCCCTCAAATTTCAGGTACTCCAAATGGAGCTGTACGGCTTGGCGCGGTTCCTGGAGTGATCGTGAATGGCCACCTTAACAGTTACTCAGTGAACTGAAAGAGGCACTGTAAGCCGTAGCTGAGCATTCCTCGAAATTGAAGGAGCTTTGATAATGTATGTCGTGCATCTATGAAGGCGTCACTTGAAAAACCACATAGGTCACACCATATCTCGATGGATTAGAAAATGTTGCGATCCAGGAACATGAATTGAGTATCAGTTAGTACAACCAGACGAAGCGTTACATCCGATGAGAACTGCATCTGATGATACACTGATGGATCGCAAGAAGGACAAATCAACCAAGTACTCAGAACCAGAAAACTCACCAGTATCTTCCAAGTTGAAGTCCGTGCAATTGATAGGTGTACTCGGTTCAATTTGAAGCCAGCCATGAAAGCATAATTAGTTAAAATGCTAAACTAAATGAAATAATTCGGGCATGGAAAATAAAATGACTCTGCTGGGTTCCAGGACATTCACATTATCAATGAGTATTCAGACAAAAAGGCCATATGAAAAAGAGAAAACAGAGGAATTCACTGATTGATCAAAATCATCCGAGGAGCATTTAGCAAGTTTTGGAATGAAAGAAGTGACACAATGCATCAAAGGAGGCAAGGAAAAACTTCGAATCATAACAGAATTCGTAGCAGGACGCTGTAGCCTAAATCGGTTTTTGAAGAAGATTTGTACCGATCAATATTTAATAGTCCTACGACTGTTCTTTGGTTCAAGACAACGCGGTTTCAACGCGCTTAAGGACGAACCATGCTATGTGCGGATCTCATTTGTATAGGATCAGACCCCGACAATCGCCAAATTTTCCAACTTGTGGCGAAACAAAGACCCTCAAACACTTAGTGTTCTCTTGTCCGGAGCACGAAACTACTAGAACAACTCTTTTTGACCAGCTCTTCCTGCTGAAGAAGTAATTAAGCCGTTTTGTTTTGAGGCCGGTTTGGACATATAATTAAGTCAGGTAGTCGAGTGAGATGGGATTCCGCTGGATGGGTCTGGGCCTGCCGGATGGGTTGCTGACGGGGGGGTCGAAGAAAGTGCACAGGACAAGTTGTGCCCCGGACTGCGGGGAAGATGCGGACTTTTCCACGGCCCCACCATGGGATGTAAGTGGTTTTTATCCGCATTTTTCTGAAGCATCCGAATCGGTGTGGTGTTGCCCAAATCTCAAATGTCTATACTTAATAGTTATAGTAATACTTAATAATGTAATACTTAATAGGCGGAACGGGACTTTGGATCGAGGCCATAAAAAAAAACCCTGAAAATGGGAAGTGCAAACCGTGAGTTATTAATTGTAAATCAGGATAAATTGTAGTTTTAATTTAATGTTCATCAGTAATTGAAATTCAATTAATTATTATTTTTATGTAAGTTCTTGGTTGAGATAAAGAAGTCTTAGTTGAGATAAATACGCCGCTGCTCTACCACTTGAGCTATCGTGACTTCAATCCTCTCACATACCAACTCTTCATCTCAACCTACAACCGTTAGAATTTTCCCTCTTTTTGCCATTTTCAAATGTCGTGTAATCAGGGTACGGTTCTCAGCGACTTATGAAGTGGCCACGGGGAGCTATTAGTGAAGTGATACTTCTTTTACTTATTAAATATTAATCCATTTATGTTTCAGTGGTCTAATTCATTTTTTATCTCAACTAACACCTTACATTAAAAAAAATTAATTGAAAGAAGTAACTTGGTCAATTAGACCATTAAAACGTAAATGGATTAATTGAAATGTTTAATGTTACCAATAATATATTATTAGATTTATGAGGTATAAAAATGTATGTGCATTATTTAACAGCACTGTATACTAAATAAAAACGATTTGAAGCTAAAAGCTCAAGCTCCGGATAATTAAAAACAACAAACTGCAAGGAAGACCTATCTTTTAATAAAAATTACTATATATTGAATGTATAAAATTTTTATGAGGTTAGTCCGCCCGCTTAAACGCTTCTTCAAAACATTGTCATGAATAATGAAAAAACGTGACTTGCATAAAACTAGAAAAAAATTCATCTTTAAGCCGCGCCCTCAAACAACAGAACATCCAATTTTCGTTAAATACATTATAGATTTTAAAGACACAAATCAATAACAAAATAACGATATCGGGGTACAATAAATGCAGGGTGAACGGAAGACCATAACGAAGAAGGATAAGCTCCAATTTTGACTACAACTCCATCTCAGTGAATCTCTTAACAATTGATCGCAAAACGACAGGCATAATAGAAAATGAAAAGACAATAACAAAGCATAAATCACACTTGACACAAACACATCCCCACCCACTTTTCGACCTTAGTTGAGGACAGCCTGTTATCTCTCCAATGGAGTTGGAACAAGCATACGTTTTGTTTTGAACGACACTTTGACAATTTTGCGCTCAATACCTCCATGTGTCCTGTCCTGTGGATCAATAGCACCCAACGTTTCATTTTTACCTGACTTTAAGGAGATTCGATTCAGAGACAACTTTTAAATTAATTACAAATTATGATGACATGCCTTAACTGATCGAATGAACTGGACAAAACCGAGATAAGCAAACACAACAATTTAAAAAATTTTCTATTCACAATTATTATACAATTATAAACTTAAAAAGTAAAACATATTACTTTTATCATAAAAAATTATCATTTTAATTTATCAACGTTTTATGAGCCAGATTGTTTTTCACAAAACATTATTTCTTTATTTTAAAGTAAATAGTTGCAAAAAACAAAAATAGCATATTTTGGAAGACAATTTATGTCACGTTTTTCAGAATTTTTTAAAAACAATTTTCGACAAATTTTCTCGTCATGAAAAGGTCCAACCAAGAAACAAAAACAGGTACATTGGTTAAAAAAAATAGTATTTTCCATTTATAATAATCTTTTTCTATTGTCAGCATTTGAAACAAACACATTTTGTGGCTATGTTTTTTTAACGAATTAATTATTATTTTTTCATTAAAAATGTCTATGTGTAAAAACGGTTTAGCAATGTTTGTTTTAATTGAGAACTGCGCGGTAAAACAAATAAAATTTATTTTCTCTGGTCACTCGCTAATTGAAATGATTCTTTTAGCAAATATGCGTCCAAATTGATTGACTAGCAATCTGGTCTAAAAAACGTAAATTATTTCCGCGAAACAATTCGAAAGGTAACATCTTCTACATTGCTCCAGTATCCAATTTTTTAAATCATTATTTAAAATTGCCAGATATATTTGTGTAAAAATAATTAAATAAAATGCAAAGGTAATCGCAAATCGAAGTGAAAGAGATTGACTCAAAAAGTCGCTTAATAAAAAAAGGTAACCCACAATATTCCGAGAGCAGCAGTGTATGGAAATGTTTAAAACACAAAATTCCTAAATTTTTTGATTATTAAGAGGAAAAGCAATTTTATTTTTAATTTACTTTTGCTATAATAGAATAATTTTTGGCAAGTGAGAGTCTTCAGTATAAAATTTAATTGGATTTCAATATATAAAATATAAACATTGACTTTGATGGTAAAAGTCCTCAATTTATCTGCCATATTTTCTTTTTCATCGAGATATGTCTTTATATAAAGGTTCCAATGGCAAGAAAGCTCGCTTGTGTAGAAAAAACGCTTTGGGCAAACAACAAACACCACCTCGGTCAAAACATTTGTCAGCCCGTTATGACTTCTTTTCATGGGTAGAAATGACGACTCAAATCTTCGACGTCAAAGCGCTTAATCCTTTTGGATGTCATTTCCTGGAACTGAGTTTTATTAATCGCTATCGTTCAATAAAATGCGCTGTGTTTTGGTATAAATTTATAAAACAGAAATAATCCACTCATCTGTGTAAATTTGGATACCTTTCAAGAATCATTGAACGCAGCAATATCGGTTTTTGCTACTTGATTATTACATTGTATTTGCAACAGAAATGAAAGATAACTGATTCTAAATGAAAAAATAATTGTATATGCAAAAGAAACATTTCTGTAAAAGTTTTCATCATTATTATTACTTACATCTTATCTATAATACTGCATGAAAATGTATCTAATGCATGATAACCAAAAAAAAAAAAAAATTAAATCTTCCTTTTAATGTATTCACACGCATTCTCTCTCCGCATCCGCTATCACGTTAGGATAATTGTATTTTTGAAAATACCAATAAATATGTTTAAAAGAAAATAGCAATATCGACATTTATTTATTTTAAAAAGGAAATCTTACATTCCTTAAAACAAACATGTAACTTACTATACTATGTAATTATGTACATTTTTTAAAATAAAAACTATATTACCTTATCGTCGTAATATTATTGTTGTTGTTATTCTACTGTTTTGGTTTGTTGCACAACCGTGTTCAAAAATATAGTCAAAACTTTAACTACATAGTTTTAAGAATTAAAATAAGCAATCTGTCTCACCCGTTCACTTTAACGGCGCTGTCGTTATGCTAAGCCATCATAACTGCTAGTTGTTGCACAAGTAATGAACTGTGCGCCGTGACACACACACTCTCACACACACACACACACACACGCGCGCGCGCGCACGCACGCACGCACGATCCACACTCACTCTCACACATCTTCTCTCACCCACTCTGCCTGCTTCAATCTGTTGCCCAACCATCGACTAAATTATGTTGTATTCTTTTTCCCCTCAAACTACGACGCACTGGTAGATATTTATATTTGACGAATCCTTCAACTTTCTAAACATTTCAATTTCACTCAAACAATTAAAAAGAATACGTAACTTGACATAAATAATAAACATAAATTTATCTCTTTTACAGAATTTTTTAAATTATGTTTATTTCTTTCATACATTCCCTAAAGCACTACTTTTGTAAATATTTTATTTGTACTATATATTATTACATATAAAACATGTATGTCTAATATTTTTCCCCAGTACCTAGACATTGTGGGTATACCAGCACCGGAAACGTGTTATGAGGAAACCGCCAGCGCTGGCACTCAAAAGGCCCCTCTACACTCTGGGCCATGACAGCCCAATGCATTGTTCACCAAGCTGGGCACCATTTCACCTGCCCATGGGCATGGCTCCACACACTTGGCCAACAAATCAGCGAGCATGGCCGCAATTGCCTCAGTTGAATACTGTTCTGTACCGAGATGGAGGTCGAGTAAATCTGTACATTTGTGTTGGCTATGGTATGATTGCTATATACATTCTAATGAGAGAAACCTGGTTTGAAACAATAAAAAATGATTGGTGTATGGAAACGACACCTTTTTATTGTGTGCCTTTTTTGATGTATTTAATGAGACCGCTCCCCAAAGCCAATGTTTCTCAACACCATTTCCATCCTTCGTCGATATGTGCCAGTACAGCCAAACCCCTCTACACAGTGGCCCTTAACGGAAGAGTGGCCATAATGAATTAAGGAGCGAAAATGTCTCGAGGCTATTCGTCGTTTAGGGCGACGTGATCCGTTCTAGGGATGGGAAAATGTAGAGACAGCTTGGGGCAATGTGAACGCGAGAACGGGGCAATTCGTTTACAAAAGTGATGTAGGTGACAAGGTTACTGTCGTAGTTACATTTGATTGAAAATATTGAATGCACTAGATGTTGAGTGGCTAGGCGGCTTTGTACAGTTCCACTCTGTATATCCAAGGAGATCGCACGGATGTCTTGTACAAAATTAGTTAAATTTTGCCTAAAAGTCTTCGCAATCGTCCGAGTCTTATGTTCCATGTCTGTCTGCTATCCAAGTAATGCCCTCCATTTCCCAGTTTGAGAGAAATTCGGTATTACCTAGCTGAAGACGTACAGTGTAGTGGGAGTCTGTTTTTTCAATGTAAGTTCGTGGAAATTCTTCCTCATTTATTATGGTCTTATAATTTTTAACAAATCCATGATAACCTCAATGTGTTTTTAGATGTTGGAAGCTCGGTCTAGAACGTAATTGCGCCTTCACCCGAGTAACTAGTAATGATGGTGTTGGGAAATATTGATAAGATAAATGAAATAAGGATGAAACTAAAAGTTGCTTTATGTGTACTTAGTTACTTTCATCGGTATATGTCGGTCATGGTAATCTTAGCACGCACTATAATTCAATCAAATAGGAATCGAGAATAAAGTAACAAGAGTGAGTAAGAACCGATTACATTTATACAGGATTTCTCGTTACCAGATCCCTTCAAAACCCTGGGGAGACCCAGAAGGTATCCAAGCAACTCTGTTCTCTAGAGAGGAGAAAATAGTGCCAACAACTCTAAAACCTTGCCGGATCGTGGAAAGATGAAAATGGTAACCTAATTGGAAATAAGGAATGATTTTATGTAAATCTTGGAGTAAGATGGAATTTTACGTTTAAAAGGAATTTAGATCATAGAAAAATGAACCTACGCTGTATGGGTATGTAGAATATTAATGGTGGGTATGTACAAAAGTTATATTATATATATTAAGTTAATGTTATATTATCGACAAAAAATGCCCACCTAGAGAAACGAGAACAAACTAAAAGTAAACCAACAACGGAAAAAGTTTGCTGGCAAATGGATGAATCAACATCCAATCTGCCCATTCAAATATATTTTTATTCAGGTTGTTATCATAAGATAAGGTGGTGCATATTTCAACATAGCGATAAAGCATCTGTAAAATGTATCTCGAGAAATATTTTTTTCTTGTAGCTGACCGAAAGTAATAACACGCTATTGTGTTCCAGTGTACATTCATGTGTATTTATGTCGGATAGAATATGTCATCCCTTTAAATCCAGTTATTTTACTTTCCTTTTGGTTGATGTTACATAACCCAATCAATTCTGACGATTTTTTTTATTAGACGACAGATTATTTTCAGATTGATGATCGGTTTTTTTTTTGAAAAGTTTAATACTATTGACAAAGAATATTCAGAAAATTTAGCTTTTCAAAATATACATTTTTACTGAAATTTTATGTGAAATTTGTGCAAAATTTTCTCTTAAAAAATTAGATGTTAGGATGAAAAAATGATGGAATAGTTATAAAAAACTACCATCAAGCGAAAATCACAAGAAAGAGTTATTTAATATTAATAACGTCTTGTTTCTCTTAGCATCTAAGTTTGTAGACTTCTTTGAATTCCTGTAGATTTACATAATTTCTCCCGTGAAACAGCTCGGTCGAATTAAAACCTCCAGTTGAAAACGTGAGCTGAAATTCCTATGAAGGCCGGTTTCGTGAGCTAACGACCTAAAATTCTTCCTAATAAAATGATTTCTGAAAGGAGCGGCTAAGTGGTCTAAAACAGTAATGAACCCCACTGTTCAAATATCAACTCCGTGGAACAAACTTTTCAGATGGTAACTCCTATCAAGATTTCGATGGGTTCCAGATTGGGCCTCGCCGTTTCAACACGGAAAACACTTTATGAACGGGAAATAGCGGTGAAATATTTATTTGTGCAATATTTATTTTTTTTACAATCGTGTTGTCAATTTGATAAGCTAATCTATAGATGAGCTATACTTAGCACCTTCAGGAGATAATTAGAAGAAAAGCAATTGTTCTACTCAAACGTAAACTAATATAAACTCTACTTAATTTATTTAACGAATTCTATTTAAATCAAAAGTACCTAAATTACACCATAGGTATAATGATGTTACAATATTTAATTTTAACTTTTATTTTTTTAATTGTCAAAATAAAATATTTTCAACCAAAGCGTATCTTTATATTATTTGTATAAGTTAATTATTAAAATTTCAAAACTCTATCTGGTTTTTTAAAGGAATTTTCATTTACAAAAATTAAATAATGCCAATAATTGAATAATACAACAGTTACGAAAAACAGTTTAAAAAATAAAGTCAAATACTGCGAAAAATCTACATCAATAGAAAAATAAAATGAGAGAATACGAAAATTAACTTTATTGCCCGCTATGGAAAAATACAACGTTCACACATTTTCAATTGTACAAGACTTGGATTTTGAAGAAAATATTTTTATATATCGGTGGACCGGTTGAATAGGCTTTTTTGCACACGGCTCCGGGCACGGATCGCTGTTACGGCACCTCAGCGCAATAGGGATCTTTTAAATCTACTAATGTTTGTATTGTGTTTATGTTAATTTATGGGAATGAATGTAATTTATTAGCGTGAAAGGGAAGGGTTTTTTAATCCCGCCTCGAGGAATATCGGGTACTCGGTGGTAAGTGGAGGTACGTCTGGAGAGTAAAATGTCATTAGAAAGAAAGGAGTGGGTTCGACCACGCCCCGAGAATTATTGAGTGAGTAATCTGGATTATTGAATATTTTTCTATAGCTTTGTGTAAGCTATAATAATTAGCTATTATTGTGTAAGCTATAATTAGCTTTCTATGTTTGTGTAAGATGGTGATGAATATATATGTTTTGTATACATTCTGTATAAATGAGCGACTAGCATCGACTTAAGCCAGGAACACACTTACCAGATGCTACGCCATGCGACGCTACCCGATGCTACCCAACGCCTTGCCACGTTTTGGTGGGGTGTGCACATCTATCCGACGCAAGTACACGTCTATGAAATAAATCGGTAATTAAATTTTATGAGCAAAACCGTGTAATAAATTGTTCCAATTTAGTCCAATTAAGATCTGATTTCAAAATATAATAATGTAATATAATATGCCAGAGAATATTCTCTATCAATATGTAGAATGGATACTTTTAAATAATCCACACCAATGTACTACGAACTCGCAACAATCTTAAATTGTCCAAAAATTTTAAGTTAGTTTTAGTTTAGTACTAAGCTGGTTAGTTTCAACATAATATTTACAACAAATGTTATACACTCCAACATTTAAATAGTTCGGAATGCGTTAAACTGGGCTGTAAAGGAAATTGTTCTAATTTTACAAACCTTGAAATTTGGGAGAAAAACGGGTTCGATTTGTTTTTAAATTTTCAATCAATAACAGATAAATACTTAATTGAGATAATCAGGTAAGTGTACAGTTTTTGCCTAAGATCAAACTCAAAACTTACAATAATTTTGCAACCCTAAGACAGTGCACAGACGTGATAAGTAAGAGAGGCAGTGATAGCAAGGTTTTTTATTCAGTATTCTGTTCAATATACTGCCAATCTTTTCGTATTATATTTTGGCTACCCAAATAATCTCTAAACAAAGTTGGATCCTAGCACAATAAGGAGGACCGCTGTGGCCGAGTCGTTAGGACTTCAGACTCGTAGTTGCCATGCTACCGGCCCGGGGTTCGAATGCCGGCAGAGCCGATGATTTTTTAATTATTAGTAATGACAATTAATTAAAGTTTTTAGTTGAGATGAAAAAAAGTTAATGGCACGAGCGGGATTGTCATGTATTAATTGGTCAAGCGGACCACGAACGTAGTGAATTAATGATTTAAAAAAGCTTCACTAAAGCTCTCCGTCGCCATTTCAATTGTCGTCGAGAATCAAAACCGATTACACGACATTAGAAAAATGGCAAAAGGAGGGAAAACTCATAAAGTGGGGTTGAGATAGGAAGTAGATGTCCGAGTGGATCGAGGTCACGATAGCTCAAGTGGTAGAGCAGCGGCGTATCTAGCCGAAGATCGTGGGTTCGAATCCCGCTCGTGCCATTAACTTTTTTTCATCTCAACTAAAAACCTTAATTAATTGTCATGTATTAATTGGTCAAGAGGACCACGAAAGTAGCGAATTATTAGTAATATGGAAAAAGTATTGTAAAATGGTTTTGCCCCTTCTCCGCGACACCCAACATGAATTTGAACGTGAATGCCTTCTGTATGACAGGAATTACATTACTTTTAACAGCCATAAAAACTGAACAGCAGTATTGTATTATTGTGGTTATTATACAATTTTTAAAATAGATGTTTTTAGTTTTTCTATTATTTAATCTTGTTTCGTCGTTATCTTACGTCTCAATATATCTCATTACTGCATAACAGTTTAGTTCAAAGTGCAGTTTGGGATCAAACACATTGATTTGCTATGATGAAGGTACAATGGTAAACACAAAAGTCATTGAAAATGTGAATCGAATATATATTACGGCGTACATCCTATGGTTGGTCCATTGACCAAACAGACACCGTTCAAATGTATTTGACCCAGAGCGTATTATTTCAAACAATTAAATGCACTATCAATAAATAGATATTGTAACCGTTTAAACGGGCTCAGCGGTGTGGTTTAATTACGATTATGACGAGGAAATTGGAAGTGCACCATTCCAGTGTAACTACCGATCGATTGATAGTTTGCAGGGTAAGCGGATTAAAATCCTAACGGTATACCGGCCGGGGTTAACAAGCTCTCTCCTTTCGCTACAGATTCGTTTGTCATATTCGTTTAATATTCCATTGTGCCTCGGTCTTTGTTTCTATTTGTTTGCAAGATTGGAATTAACATTTCAAAAGGTAATTTGGCCGTTCTGAGCTGTATCAAGCCCAGAGTTTCGAGCTGAAATTAGAACGGAAATGGAAGCAGGTGGGTCCGGATACGAGATGAAACTTTGATTTTGGCTTAAGGGAACGGCTTGGACGGTAAAGGTCAGGACGGGTTTTCGGCTTTCATGCCACCCCTCACACAAATAACCGACCTGGACATGTCTGGAATACCCCATCGCTCGTGTTCGTGTCCCCGGCTTCCATGGGCCCTTTAACACTACTCATTACTAGCATGTGTATAACGTTAGATCAATAACCCTGAAGGATTAAGTGAAAGCAAATAATTATTGGCGATTGACCGGTGGTCCCTATCTCGACCGTTGTTTCAAAAATAAAAACAACGTTTGCTGCGAGAAAAATAGTACTTTCAAAAGATCATTTCGATACGCTTCACGTTTGACAATTTGCAAAGTCCACGAAGAAAATGAAAAATTAATGCTTATTTAATTCATTGGAGTTCGTGGTCCGATTGACCAAATAACTTTTTTCAATTAAAATGAACATTATTTTAAATGTAATAAACAACACCTGAAAATGCGAAGTGCAAACTGTGAGGTATTAATTGTAAATCAGCATAAATTGTAGTTTTAATTTAAAGTTCAACAGTAATTGAAATTCAATTAATTATTCTTTTTATGTAAGTGTTTTCTGTGTTTTTCTTTGTTACCGTTTATTTGTGTTATTTTGTCCACAATTGACAAGGCCCTGAGGTACAGGGGGCTAGGAATAGGATAAAGAAAAGTGATGTTCGTTACCGTAATATCATACCACACAATAAAGTCACTTGAGAAAGAAAAAACGAAATTGGTAGGTTTAAAACGCGAGAAGTCAAGAAAAGAAAAGCTAAAACAGTGAGGGCTGGCGTGGCATAATGTAGTTTGCCGCACTATAACTTTACCAAAAAAACAATAAATAATATAAAATAATTTGTGTCCCAGAAGTCATAGACCAACCAGCACACTCTTACCTCCAAAAAAGATTTTCTAGTTGCCTTTTCACTCTCCTACCTCTTTCAATATGTTGGCAAGGTTCCCGAGATACACTCCTGGCCTTTTTTGCCGTCTTGAGTATTATCTTCTATATTATAATTCACCAGTTGATTTATCCCAGCTATAATTGAACAATGTGTATATAATAAAAAATACACCGTAAAATAATTATTAATTGATTAACGATTAATTACATTATAGGATATTATGTTATATTGATTAGCCTAAGGCCTTCGCCAGAAACTGGTGTTTATGCTATGTTCGAAATATCAACAATGCAGATGTCTAACAAAGCCGATTACGTTACACGGTGATGTAGAATGAAACAAATGACGTCGGTACAAGACAGCACGTATCTAATAATAACGATTGTTAATTATGTTTAACGGCGCTGTGACATCCGGTTTATTACCTATATTAAAATGTACGCTACACTTTGCTCCCTATTGAACCTGTATAATATTATTTTTGTTAAATGAAGAAATACTATGAAAATTTATGTTTTTTTTTCGTTAAAAATATATATTGGTTTGTATGACAAAAATTCATTAACATAAACATCAGACAGTACGAATGTTAAAAATCATTTCAATAGAAATATGTACAAGTTAAAAAAATTATGATTTGTAATTATTTATTTTTATTATTGTAAATTCATCTTATTTATCTTATCTTTGTTGGCATTTTGCTTCCTGTTTGTGTTTTTATGTTTGACATGCAAGAATAAATCTAAATAAATAAAATAAAAGGGCTCAAGAAAATCTAGAGTTTTTGATAAAGATTACACTTTCATTAAAGTTGGTGGAACACTACACAATTCTGAATGCATGAAAAAAATGTTAAAGAAAATTTCCTGAATATAATCATCAATCAGGATTACCAACAGATAATTTTCCACCTTGGCAATATACTAGAGACCTCTCCGATGGATGTGTGAATATAAGCAAGTGAATGAATATATTATATATATAATGAATATATATATTTTTTTAAATTAATTAATTAATTTTTTTGCGGGCAAACAGCTATTGCCATAGCCGGCGCTACTCTGGATTTTATCTTATTCTGCGTTTTTTCCTACACATCCATGATCAGTAGCCCCTCATGGGCGAATTAATTTCTGCTGAAATATGAGATACATTTCCCTTCATAGACATCTCTCACGCGTGGAGACGGGCCCTAATTCAATCAATATTATAGCTACACGCATACGCACACGCACTCAGAGATAAAAAAACCTATTCTACCCCTAACTTAATTAGTTTGACATGTCTGCAGAGTACTCTGCATTCCGGTACAGACCTGTCCATCCACACTTTACCACTCATGCAAATAAATACATTCTCACAGATAGAGCCTTTCAAACCGTATGTAGAAATAGAAATTAGGGAGGAACCGGGGTATTGATATTACGCCGCTGTCTCGCCCTCCTATCACACCGCACACATTCACTATATAAGTAGAACTAACCAAATTGACAGGTCTGCGGGGTACTCTATATTCCGCCAATACCAATCCATTCACACTTACCATGCACGCAAATAAATACATTCATGCTAAGAAAAGACATAAAAACCACGCGTGGACGGGTATATATAACAATATGCGTTTATAGATTTCAAATATTCAATGGGTTTATTTTTATGATCACTTCAATTAAGTATTCTTTTGATCTAAAGGTCTTGGTTGAAAAGAAAAAGTTAATGACACGAGCAGAATTCGAACCTACGACCTTCAACGCAATAAGCCGTTGCTCTAACCACTTCAGCTAACATGACTTCAAGTAGCTAGAGCAGCGGCGTATTTAGGTCGGTGTTTCAAATCTCGCTCGCGACGCTGTTTTTCATCTCAACCAAGACTTAGATAAAAGGAATAATTAACAAATAATTAATACGGTCTATTAACCGCTAAACATATATTGGTATCACTGATGAGCTTTAATATTTTCCATAAATCGTTAGGCAGGCCACACCGAATCCTATGCGGTGCTACACGTTCATACTCTTCTAAAATATGTTTTACTGTCCCAGCCGCGCCGCACAGGGGATACCTCGTGGGTCTGTTTTCAACGAGGAGGTGCCCATGTGCCAGGTGGGTGTGGCCTATCCTTAATCGTGTAAGAATTATTCTGTCTTTCTTTTATATGTTCTTCCGGACCAAGGTTTCCCAGTCAGTTTCACAGATTTTAGTTTGTCGGTCATGCCAGTCCAGCGGACTTGCAAGTCATTCCACCTTAATCTTTTCTCCACTTTTACCACCGCTTTTAATATCCGCTGGATTAACCTAGGTGTACGTGTCATCCAGTGCTGTTGCTGATTTTTCAGCCTCTTTATTTCTATTAAAATATTATAAAGACACGAAGATCGTGGGTCACAACTGTGACACAAATTATTCATTTCAACAAATCGTGTATAATAAGTTGAATTATGAAAGTAATCAATAAATTGAAAAATTCATGAGAAAATTACAAGTTCTCAAACTATACGAAAAGGTCGATGTTAGTGGGTAAAAGAACATTTTGGTGTGGGGGGTACATAGGGAAAACAGCGAACAAAAATAGGCCATCAAAGATAGTCAAGAGTAAACTAGACGATCCAGAAGCTAATCTTTTAAACAAACAAAGCAGTTGCCAATGCAACTAATATGATAAGTACAATGATATAAATGGAGAACCCGGTAGGCCAAAGAATATTACATCGAAATTATATAAAAATAAAAAGCATCCCATGTTAGGACTAGAAAGATGTGGAAAGAAAGGCCTGGAGGAATATCGACTTCTGTGCGGCAGTATGATTGAATTCTTGTTTCTATGTGTAATTTATTAGCGTGAATGAAAAAACTTCTCCAATTAGCCCGAGAAATATTGAGCACGCTAGGCTTTTTGGAAGCATTTTTATTGGGTGTATAAAGTACATAGTATATACTGATTATTTTTGTACATTTTATCCTCGACTGATGAATCCCTGATGTACCGTGAGACAGGCGTACGGGTAGTGTGTAAAGCATTGCCATTGTACGATATAAATAATTATTGAAACATTTCTGTTTATTTGCCTGATATGAATAATGTTTTATCTATTTATTTAATTTAACTTAAAATATTCTTATGGTTGGAAAATTCTCTACTAGTATGCAGGAAAAATCGTTAAATTCTTTGCAACATGGAAAATTACTTACTTTTTTTAATAGCTTTTCAAGATTCTTACATTATAGCATAACTTGAGAAAAATTAATATTATGTGTCACAGTTCAATAGATTTAATGAGTTCTTTTTATACTTGGATATGAATAAGGCGGGAGGTCTCTGAGCAGAGAAAAAAACCCGACACCGTAGGTGATGGAGTGTAAACCGTAAGGTTTTTTTTATGCAATACCTCGCGGGCATTACACGTAAGAAAGAGGAAAGGCCGAGCGCGTTACAAAGGAGGGATGAGAGTCAACATAAAAGAGGGAACGAGACAGGAATATGAATCAATAAGAAAAGCCGAAAAGCACGACCCTACGCGTATCCAAAACACAGTACAACATACAACAAGTTGTCAACTCGATTCACGACCAAATCCCAACTTCTACCACTTCCACCTTTGAGAATAAATGATACTAACCTTTATCCTTTAACCTTAAAAATTTTCTTCGGATAATAGATAGTTTATAAATAATATCTATTACAATACTTGGCGGATTTATGTCGAATATAAGCCCCCAAATGGAATTTTCAAATCCAAACACTGCCACTACCCTTTAGTTTTAATCACATCAACACCTGTCATTACAGAGGATTAACATGACCTTGACTCTTTAACCTGTTTCTATGGTCATGTCATCAACCATAAACAATTCTTAGGTTTGATGAATTTAAATGTATGCAATGACATATAATAAAAGTATAAACAAAACAATACAATAAAAACAAGAGAAGGGATGAGATTAGAAAATAATAAAATCCTAATTAGAAAGGAAACGCTTAGTTACTTTGTCGAGCTTTTGAGAAATCTCTTTCATCAGGGCTTTTAAATTAACACAAAAATTAAAGACATCCAATGTAATTAAATATTGAATCCATAGTCGTCTTAATTGTAAAGATATGTTCATGTTTATGAAATTATTAATTAATGTTTCAAAAGCCAGACGAAGGCATACCTCAAAAGCTCGATAAAGAACTGTGTTTTTTCTCCCAGTCTCATCCCTGATTGCTTTATATTGTAACTAAAATTGAGGGCGGACAACTAATTAAATAAGATTAAACAAAACTTTATATACAAAGAAGGTAATAAATTTTCCATTCAGTTTAAAGAACTTTTATCGTTAGATAAAATTTTCCTCAAGAAAAATGATGGAAGAAAATTGCAACTTCAACCAGTGGGAAAAGGTGGGACCAGAAAATGGTCACTGTCACCAATCACCAACCAATCAATAATTATGTTTAAGCTGAATTTTTCCAAAAAAAAATTTATCTGAAAATCAATTCGCGGTTAGAAAATGACTTTCGACAGAAGATGCGCACAGTAGACTAATTAGTCGCATTGTTGAATCGAAATCAAATATACTCCCTGCAGCGGATATATTTTGGACAAGCTGTTGACTTGGTTGCTTCTTATCTGCAGGATCCCCACAAGAAAACGAAATTCAGTGGGGAGACATCTTCCGAGATCCCAATCAAGTACAGATGACCTCAGGGAGCCATATAAGGCCATCTCTTGTTTTTAATATATACTGACTGCGAACAGAAAGCTGAGGTTGTACATTTTTATCTGTTTGCGAAAGACACCTTTTTAAGTATTAAAAAAATAAATAAATAAAAGCACAGTAGCTCTTAGATTTAGCGATTCTCTTATTATTAGTAAGGCATCGCGGTAAATGGCGAGTCTCGATTGGACCAGTCTCACAAAGTGATGGGTGTTTTCCTTGACAGCATACTAACATAGGAGGAACATATTTTCCAACTCTACCCTAAACTGATACATCGTACATCATGTCAGTGGCGAGGGGTGCAACCCAAAAAGGTGATCCTCGGTTCTTGGGGATGTCCTTTTTCTCAACCCTTTTCCTCGGGACTGTAGGAAATTCCTACAGTCCCCTCCTATAACAGGGATATTCTTCGATACAAGGAGTGTTTCCAAGCACAACATAATGTTGTAGAGTGACGCATGCTCTAAAGCACAAGCTGTATTCGTGTTTCCCTGCGTGCATTATCTCCGTAATTACCTTCCGCGTGCATATGGAAGATCGGACGAAGGAAGCGTATAGCATGCGGGGATGCGAAGACCTACATAGTCCCTCGAATGGGTAAAGGGAGTTGTCGGCTTTCGAATCAGCCGCGGACGTCGGGTGCCGGATCGGTGGCACAGAGGGATTAGGGTCCCTCCTACCAGATCCTGCCTGCAAAGACGGGGAGGGTGCATAATCAACTGAACTAAGGGGTAGCGCAAGTGGGTCCAAGTTCCAAGCCCAGTAGCGCGCTACGTGGGAATAGAATCGTACGTGGGGGTCGTAGGTGAGGCCCCTAGCGGATACTTAGAGATGAGCCTGTTGTTCGGTGGTGCCTTCATAGGCTTCCTTTATCGAATGTAGCGTTCCTCTAGGGGGTAAAAATACCACAATAAACAAAACCGCGGCCGGAGAAGATACGGTAGTTCCGGCTCTGGTGGGGCCCGTACTCTCAGGTAGATAGAGTTGTCTTCTTAATCTAGCTAGTATAGCACAGTTAATCAGCTGGTGCATTTCATCAGTGAAACAATTTCCAATAGCTATGCGGCACTCGGCCGGGTGCATAGTTGTAGACCACCCCTTCGCACGGGCCAAGAGAGGAAATTCACTAAGTCTATGTGATGCAGTGAATTCTGAACCAAACCTCACAGAATGAACAATGACCACTTGTGAGCGGAGGGGTGTCGCTTCTATCTTGATAATCTAAACGTTAATGCCATGTGCCAGGTGCGCACGTTAAAGAACCTCATTGTCATTCTGATGACATTGCAAGCCCCAAGGGGAAACATATGTACCTGAATCTCGGTCGACTTAATTTTGTTATAAGATTCCTTTCTGCAATCGACACAATCAGAGTAGTTTATACGAGCGGTTTCCATTCAAACCTCAATTACGGACTAATGTTTTTTTGGGGCTGAAGTTCACACTGAAATGTGTTTTAATTATTTGTGTTATGTTCTGAGCTGGCTATCGAGAAATGCAGAGAACTTTTCATCAAATTAAGAATTCTGACTATGCCAAGCTTATATATTTTTTCCTAAGCAAGTTTTGCTGATAAGAATAAACATACTTTGCCCAGGAACTAACATGTTCATGGGTATGAAACTAAAGGTCAAACGATTTTCACAACACAAAAAACCGCTCGCAAATACTTAGAAGTGGAAGTGTGTTTTATAAATGAGCGATAATTTATGACGCCCTTTCATCTGTTGGGAAAAAGAGTAGTACTACTAGGACTCATTTTAAGAGATTCATTCAAAAGAATTTTTATTTCAATATGCTTACTACAGTGTGGAGTTCCTGAATGTTTAATCAGCTGTATCAGGGCAATAATGCTTTTTATCACAGATTTTTTATTTTGTTATTTGTAATTAGGATATATCAAAGTAAGCATGTTTGAACGTTCTTGGTGGTTTTGTTCAAGAACATTTTGTGTACAAGTTAAGCTTAAAATGTTGTTTATTTAGATTTAAACTAGCTGAGAATAGACTGTTGTATAATAAACATCTTGTGAACACCTTCCTACGGATTTCTTTAAGTAATTTTAAACTATACATCTAATTTTTGGAAGTGTTCGTCATTTCACACTGACGTTTGTTTAATACGGTGTTGACTCGGAAAATATTTTATACTGCTATAACTATCTTTTTGAAATAGTTTCCTTTATTTTCAACATTTATCGTAAAAACATTTATAAAATTTTTAAGTAAACAAAAAAAGATACATTCGGACTAAAATTCTTGTTGTAGTGTCCACAATCAAAATGTAAATCTAATTTTTCAAACTTCTTCATGTTTACTGACTGTGAAATTTGTTGAAGCAAGAAAATAATTATTGCTTTTTATTAATTTAAACCGATTTGATCAATTTTTGAATTTTCGTTCATTATATTTCATGCATAAGGTTTAAATGTCCAAAATATTAGAGTTTGCAATATACCCATTGCACTCAACTGCAGTCAAATTCGAATAGCTAACTTATTTTATTAATATATATAAAAATACGAATAAATAAAAAGTAAAAATACAAAATGTAATTCAGAAAAATAAACTCGCGTGATCCAACAAGGGTTTGTGTCCTTTTTAAAAATTATATTTTCGCTAATTACCATGGAATCCCCATACAAGACAGGGAAGACAGCAGACAAACCGTCGTTATAAATTATTAAAAAGACTACATGAAACACGATCAAAATTAGACATTTAAAACTAAGTTTTAATTTTGTAAGTTAATTATAAGACCTCTCCGGGCGTATGGTTGTGACGTGTATACTCAACCAAGAATTCCCAATTGAACAAAATTTAAATTGATTTATTTTCTTAAACGGAAGCCCATTTAAGAATAAAAGTTGAATTATCAGTACGAAAATCAACGTTCAGTTTGATGTAATTAAACAATATTAATTTAAATTAATCCTTATAAGTATTTAGTAATCATAGTTTGGGCGTATTATTTGTTCAAATTAATTAATTTGAATGAAACATTTTATCAAAGAACTTGGTTCATAAAAAAACTTCAGTATGTTTTTCATCTCAATGAAGTCCGTAGATAAAATCTATAATTAATGTAATTAACGTAAATCTTGAACTATTTATTTTATATTTACCCATTGTGTCTAGTGATCTAATTTACCATATTAATTATTTCAATTAATTATACTTTTTACATAAGCTCTTGATTGAGATGAAAACGCTAGTGTCAAAAGCAGCATTCACACCCACGAGACCAAGTAGACCGAAGTCACGTTAGCGCAAGCGGTTAGAGCAGCGGCGTATTGAGTCGAAGTTCGTGGGTTCGAATCCCGTTCGTGACAATAATTTTTCATCTCAAACACACTTTACATAAAAACAATAAATCAACTTAACATAGAGTTATTTAGGGCACGTATATAATATGTCAATACATAATGGTGGGATGGTGACAAGGATTGGAGCATTATTTTATATGGGATGAGTTCGAATCCCGCTTTTGGCCCTAGCTTTTTCATCACAACCAAGGCCTTACATAAAAAGAATAATTAATTTAAATATTTAGTTTATATTATTCTTGGTTTTTAGAAAAATATAATATACTGTTTTATGAATCGTACAACTTGGTTTGGTTACATGTTATTCACTTCTTTCGCAGGTGGATTTGGAGTGATTTCCTCCCTTTTTAAACTGTAGAAAGCGTTAAAAACCTTTGAAATTTACACAGAAGGGAATTAAATGCGGACTCCCCATCGGCGGTTGGGGTTCGATACTGAACATACATTTATTTCTCAATTTTTTTCCTCTCAGATCAAGCGAGCTCGGCGTGTTTCCATCCGTGAAACATTGATCAAATGCATATATTAAAATACGTTCACGTTTTACAATAACTGAAACTCGGGATTTCGTATCATACGTTTATTCACAAAATTGAGAGGTGTTTAAACATTTTTCGGTTGCCAATTCAAACAAATCAAATGAAACGTTAAAATCAATTAAATTACGCAAAATATGGCAGAAACAAAGAGAGGCGTTTTATGAATTAAAATTAGACAATTTTAAAGCGAATGAAACGATTTTTTTTAAACCGTCTTAACAAACAATCCATTAATACTAATAAATATGGTATTATTAGTATTAATGGATTGTTTATTTCCTTTCTGTACTGGTTCCTATTCATTCACAGATGGTGATATTTTATTGACGAATTTCAGCATTTCTTTTTTTCTTTTCTCTGTATTACAATTAATCCATTTTGGGATAACTCCAAACCCAATCATCAACTGACCAAAGTTATTATAATTTGCCTTATTAAAAAATTAAAATAAAGAGAAAAAAAGAAATACTTGTAGTATCACCAATGTCCATGGTTTTATCTATCGTTTCATTTTTATTGGTGTTTTACAATATTGTTAATTTTATGATGTTGAGAGCACTTTTGTTTAATGATTTTTTCAAACATTATTAATTTCATACGTTAAAAAAAATTTTAATTCAGCCATTGATTTTTTTATGTTACATATTTTTTTAAAGTATTGGGATTGTGTTCAATAATGGTTCATGTGATATAAAATTGCCAAGCTTTTAATCTCTTATTTTAGCCTTCATAAAGGCTCAACAGAACGGTAACAATATACAAAATTTCATTATTTTTGAACCCATAATTACATTTGCCTATTAACTTATTTTGCCTAAATTGAAATACTGATCATAAGGGAAGTCCTTTATGATTGAACGATTTTATTTAAAATACATAATTTTTATATACCTAGCTGTATAATTGACTATACACATGAATTGGTAACAGTCTGAAGTTAAACTAATTACACCTATGTGATAGACATAATATCCTTACTTTTAGTATTACAGAAAAAACAATACTTACACTACATCAACTTCGTTTGAAACTCCAAAAGGTCTGGTACTATAATATATATCAACCAAACCTCTGATAAGTTGAGACATTTGTTGCAACGACAATGTGCAAACATTAAAATTTTTACAAATTTAAAAACCACGATTTTCTTCACTAATTAAAAACTGCTCCAAAAGATAAAATAAATAATTTTATTTACTGTGTTTAGTGTATTAACTGTCCCAAAGTGTATTGTGGCCACACCAAACAATGGGATGGTATGGTAAGGATACCAGGAAGCGGGGTTTGTGCTCCCGAGGCATTCTGCATTATTGTACCTCCATAGTTCAGCCCAATAGACTCAATCCTTCTTCTTAGAAGTATCAGGTCACTGACTGACGCTGCAACAACTTCATTCCCTAGATTTTTTTCGTATGTTAAGTTAAATCTCCATTGAGCTCCACCAAACGATACTTGATACATATATTAAGAGGCCACAAATATGACTGTGCCGACCAAAACAGGCCAGGGCTATCTAGACACAAATTTCAGTTGGGAAACTCGTTTAACCTGTAAAGATGTCAAAATGGTAGACATTGAACCAGTCTTTGGTCGAAGGCTAATAAATGAAACAATTTATGTTCAAAAAGACAATGTATGCAATTTTTTTATTGCAATGAATCAAGTTCAATTTATTGTAATATAATTAAACGGTACTTTCTTCTGGGATAACCTTACTGTGATATGCAACTCAAACCCATATATGTTTCTAAACATATTATATTGAATAAATGATAATAAATGTATTGTTTCTAAATATAATTATTCAGAAAACATGAGATGCGGTGTGGTGTGATGTAGGTTTCAGAAAAACATTTTCTTTATCGTGCCAAACTTTCGATCTTTATTGAGATCATCTTCAGGGCTCAAAGTGTTTGTTTTCTGCCTAAGTGTGACATTCTTGCGTGTCGTGTTGAGAGTGCACTCACTTACGCAGAAAACTTTAAGCCCTGAAGATGATCTCAATAAAGATCGAAACGTTGGCACGATAAATAAAATGTTTTTCTGAAACGTACATCACACCAGACCGCATCTCACGATTTCTGAATCATTATCGATTAACGGTCACTAATCACCACACGTTTCTAAATATGTATAAATGCCACGCTAATTGTATTTATTGTAATGTGTACGCTACGTTTTTATTTAGTTGTGATATTCTAATAAAACGGGGATATAATATCTATTACAAATATATGAATGTTGTGATTGCTTTACCTTCAGACTGGTATTATCTCATGATCTTTGTCTATTTCCTGAATTAGCTTTATAAAAATTATACATTTATAATAAAGTAGTTTAACCGCAAGAACTTCCTTGAAGATCAGTATTTAGATTTACACAACATATTATGTAAATAGGTAAATTTATGGGTCCAAAAATAAACAACCTTTGTATTTTGTTACTGTTTCGTACAGCACCGTGAAAGTCAAATAAAGCAGTAGAAAGCTTGGCAATTATGTATATATATATATATATATACACACAATGACCTATATAGATAATACTTGTACCATCATTGACCACAATCCCAATACTGAAAAAAATTAACTTCTGTTGGTCCATACTTCCAAACACAATTTTACATAATTAGGTAAATGATACTCAAAACGTTAGGACGATTCGGAATTGGCAGAGTGTACAGGTTATACACTAATAACGCGTCTGTAAACCCGTTAGGTTTTGGTATAATCCGATTTTTTCTCCACGACTTTAGTTTTCATGCTGTCTTCCTTTTGGCTCTAAGAAGGTTCCTCACTTGGCCCGAGATCAAATCGTTTTAATTCCCTTCCAAAGGAAAGAAAACCCTTTCTGCTATCGGGCAAAGAACCCATTTGGGCTGTTTGAGCAGAAGCGGCTTCTAATTCATATCGTTTATAAAAATCTCCTATCGTCTCGCTACAAGAGAAAGCCGGCTGGCAATAAAACAAAGTGGTACATGGTAAATTTCGCTTCCATTTTGTTCTTTTTTTTAACAGTCGTGTTAATTAAAAACAAAGGTGTGCAGATTTATGTTTTTTTGCAAATTAATCTCGATTATCAAATATTTTTGAAAACATCTCATTTTGATTAATATTATAAGCAAAGAATAAACTCGATACTTTGGAATAAATAAACGGACGACAGGGATCCGAAAACAATTAGATCAGAGACCCGTATAAAAATAACAAATAAAACATAAAACACTGTCGACGGTTTCATTAGGGACATTTTCTACCAGAATGTTCGCGAAAGCATAAGATTTCGGAGCGGTCGGTCTCCAGAACAATCCTTAACGAGAGGGATAGCTTTGTTAGGGAGCCTGAAATTGACATCACCACCAATCAGGGTTCCCTCGGAAAAGGGGAACGGAAAAACCAAAGTATTTTTGAATTACTACCCTTTCTAGATGTTTATTTAAGGGAGTTAACAATAACCCGTAATAAAACCTAAAGGGTCTAAAATTAAATTATTATTAATTCGTCCGAATTTGTTGGGCTGATTTTATGGTTTGTCACGTTGATGTTCTGCCTGAGTAGTTTCTTATTCACTTTGTTGTCTTCAGTGATGGTTTTAGGTGTAATTTTTTAAATAGATTCGTTAATTGATATGTTTTTTTCCCTATGGATGTGAATTTGATCCATTTAATGATGGTTTTTATGATGCATTTTTGTTTTAATGTGTGCCTTTTGTTTAATAGTTTTTTTTTGTAAGTAAACTCAGAGGAGAGATATGACAATTGTGTCTTAGTCAATGGCATCTGAACAAACATCTGCATAATATGAGCGTAAGCAATTCTGTACCTATTTGTAAATTATGTAATGAAGAGGAAGAAATAGCCATCCGTATTACCTTCGAATGAGAAAGAACCGCTCAATGGCCACTTAACTGGGAGTAAAATAACGGAATTGCAGCAACTAGAGCCTAACCTAATATATCTTAGGGGAAGATTTTGACGACAGTAGTTAACTAAGGGTACATTTATATTGAAGCTGCGATAAATTATAATGAGCGGCGATGAGAGCCGCGACAAGAGCAGTGCAAAATTCAATTCTATGATATACAATTTATAGTGGAGCTTCGACAAAAGCGACGATCTTTGTGGTAGGTGACGTTTTATTTATTATTTATATCAATCCAATTAAATGAAAATATTTCTTTACAAATGAGTGATTCTGAACTCAACTTCAAATGCTGTTAAATATTATATTGGTGTAACTTCAGGCAAATTCTTTGTAGAACCTATAAATACCAAGAGGTGCATGTTTATACAATTTCATCACTTTTATAAACAACACCACACAAAATTTATTGAATACATGACAATGAAAATAGACATCATTGATTTACATCTTTTCGCACATCTCTGATGGGAAAGATTAAAGATGGAGAAATTGTTCAATTTTTCGGAAGAGCGGTTAAACTAAAGATTACAATCAAGTAAGTAAATGTAGTCATATTTTATAAACAGGTTTATTATAACAAATAATTCAAAACAATTAGAACAAGAAGAAATAGTAGTAAAGCTAACAGAAGGCAAATATAATAAGAAACAAACTTTATCCACTAAGAAATACTGGAAGACCAAACCAAGATGTTGAAAATATTCAGTAATTTATTTAAAACGTATCTTTATCCCATTTTAATACTGTTATACAATGTTTTGTTTAAATTCGCCACTATTATTTACATCTACTTAAAGAAATTACTAATGTTTAATATTAATTAAAATTTTTCAATTAATTATTCTTTATGTAAGGCATTGGTTGAGATGAAAAAGTCAGTGTCACGAGCAGATTCGAACCCACGACCTCCGGCTAAATACGCCGCTGCTCTACCACTTGAGCTATCGTAACCTTCGATCCACTCGGACAGTAACTTCCCACCGCAACCCAACCTTTCGAATTTTCCCTCCTTTTCGCCATTTTATCTCAACCAATGCCTTGCATAAAGATTAATTAAATGAAAGATGCTGTTAGTCAAGCGGACCACAAAATCTAATGAATTTATTAATTAAAATTTCTACTTAAAAGTTGTATTCAATTTTACAGATACTTCATCCTATAATTTGACGAGAGCAAATCTGTTATGATGAACTTTATTTTTTGATCCCACAAGGGTGATCTAACAACTATAAATACGCTGTCCATATCCATGCCGACCACATCTCATAAAAGCAAAGGAAATAAAACAATTAACGCCGCCTTTTTCGTTTCTCAGCCGTCTCAACGTGTCTCTCCAACGTAACCACCTGCATATAAAATAAATGACATATTTTTTCTTTGTATCGCTAGTATCATCGTCATCACATCTCCAACATAAACGTACCCAAGAAACTAGGAAGATACGATAGCCGAAAGGTTACAGGGCTTTGTGAACATGAACCTTCATTTCGTAGTCATCTTTCATCACCATCATCTTTGTTTTGTATATTTTCCTAATAAGCGTATTTTGTTGTTGATATCAGTCCGACCGTCAGAAGCATATGCTTTAGTGCTGCCGTTTCGTGTCGGCCTGGGGAGTTTGAGTTTGACTATATTTCAGTGGAAAACGCAAATTTCTAACCTGATAATTAAAATCTAAAAGTTAAGTTATTATATTTAATGATAATAAAGAATTTAAGTTGACTAGTTTTCGTGGTCCGCTTGACCAAATAATATCTTTCAATTAATTAATCTGTATTTAAGGTATTGGTTGAGATAAAAAAACAACATGAAAAATGGCAAAAAGAGGGAAAACTCAAAAGGTGGGGTTGAGATGGGAAGTTGGTGTCCAAGTGGATAGAAGTCACGATAGCTCAAGTGGTAGAGCAACGGCATAACAAGCCGAAGATCGTGGGTTCGAATCCCGCTCGTGACACTGACTTTTTTTATCTCATCCAATGACGTATATAGAATAATTAATTGAAAGAAATTAAGGTTTCTTTTGATTAACTTATTCTTGAGGTTCTTGATTTGATATCTAGGCGACTGGTATGGAGTAACGTATGTTTTGTCAAAATTCTGAGGAAATTTTTTTCTCCGAAGTTTTGTACAAACAGTATGAGCGACGTCCAGTTGCTTTTCCTTCTTGTGGGTTTTTATTAAATTTGTTAAAATGTGTTTTTGTTATCGCAGGTTTTGTGTTGTGTAATTAAATTTTATATTTTCGTTATCTAATTTGCTATTTTCAAGGTTACATGGGATTATAACATGTATACTATAATTTTGCTGCAAAAGCAATTCTTTATGAAAATCCGCCTTTAAAAGTAGTCAAAACAAAGTGAAGAGGGAGGAGAGCACTTACTATTTTCTCCCCTCAATGTAAATAGTTGTACATATATATAGTTGTTCATGTATCCGCAAATTACATGTTGTAAATAATAATTGCAGATTGTAATTTAAAAAAAAAGTAGTAAAATTAATATCTTAATTCGTTTTTATCGTTTTAGCGAATCAGAGCGTTTTCATTTGTTTACATTAAAGGTTGTTCAATTGAAACGAACTGTAGAGTGAATCGAAAAGGTCAAATCTCCTTAAAAACGTGTGCCGTTCAAAGTTATTTATTGACCTTGTTGTATAAATTTTCGCCTTTTTTTCTGAGGTGCAAATGTATGAAACGGCGTAAAACCCAGTACAACGTCTTACGGACGAAGCAGCCCTGAATAATGTATGAATACGTTTAGAAACTCACGTCAGATCCGGCAGAAACAATTCGACTCGTCGTCGGAGAGGGGCCGGAACCTTTTCTTCGCTCCCTTGAGCGATTGTCTTTTAAAATATGGGGGATGCGGAAATCCATGGAAAAATGAGATCGACGAGTCAAGTCTGGTAAAAATATTCGAAGCTAAAAAAGATTAAAAAAGAAAAGAAAAACTAAAGTTTTTTGTATGTAGCTAATGGTGGTCAGTGAATGATCGCGCTTTCAGTGATTGATGAGTGGTCACCATTAAGCTTAATTCAAACTGTTCACCCTTTCACTTGAAAGTTAATAATTTTCATATAAACGTTTGATGTTATGATGTCGTTTTAGGAAAACAGTGAAAATTCAAATGACTAATTTAATTTAACGGAAAATTTAATTTTATAAAAACATTTCTGTTGAAAAATATTCTCAACGTTTGATTTTTTCAATTTTGTTTCCTTTGGATATAGAAATTATCAATTATTCCGTTATTGCCTAAATGATACAACGTTCGATAAAACTACCTATTTTCATAAAAATTATTGTGTTTTTGATGAACGAAAACACATGATAGTTTTTACATTAAACGTATTTTTGAAGTCAGCTTCCTCTTCAAATTATATTTGGGTATTCAGAGATGACTTCAATTGAGTTGAAGTAAATTCAGTCAGTTCGTCAATTGACTAGACTGAAGTCAATTCTGGACACCTAGATATTCTGAAGAGGAGGCCTGTTAATCCTCGAAAATCCATTTAATGTAAATTCTATCAAGTGTGTGTCCGTTCATCAAAAGCCCAACATTCCTTATGTCTGCACCACGTCGATAAAAATAAAAGATAAAAACTTTTTATAAACTTTAATTTACAGACACACTTGTCTCTTCAAGAGTCTGGACACTCACACAAAAAACCGTATATTCTCATTTCCTAAATTGTATGATGTAAGTCGAGTACAATAAGCTGTATAGCTCAGCTGCAGTGCTCAGGAGGGAACTCCTTCAGTCCCTGGTATCCAAAAAAAAAAAAAAAAAAAATGATGTAAGTCAGAGTAAAATGATTGTATCACGTATTCATTGCAAAAAATTATCCTCTTCGTTTAGCTATACTTTGCAAAAGTTTTTATTGAATAATCTTGGATATAAACAAAAGTTCCAATAAATTATTTAGATAATTTGTATTTGAACTTTAAAATAAAAGTAAAGAGCTTTCCTACGTAAGAAATACAACATCCTTGCAATGAAACAAAGAGAATATTTGAAGTACTCATGGGCAATAGCAGGTATGCAGGTGTTATCTACTTAAGAGGAAATAGACTAGACGGCCTAAAGAGGACAATTCTCGTTTGGTAGTTAAAATTCCGAAAGCGGTGAATAAATGTGATAGTAAATAAAAACAATTTAAAGAAACAGACCCAAATAACTAATAAACACTTAAAAAAATGAACATATAAATCCAATTTATGTTCACAAACATAAGACAAAACACCCGAGATCCTACAAATTCTACTTATTGTTAGAATATAAGGCAGGAGAATGATGAACCAAAAAAGAATTTTCAATTTCTAAACTTAGGTGTCGAAATAATGGAACACATTTAGATTGAATTCCGCATACAGAATTACCTTTAGATGTAATTCAGAGATTAGACTGGCATATCTTCTACCAGGCAGAGATTTATTAGGGGTAATCATACTTGAAAACGCGACTTGTTTCAGAGAAATATAATATTAGTCGTTGGAATCCATTAGAGGCCAAATGGGCTTTTAGGAAAGTTGTAATTACAAACCGTCTGGAAACGAGCAATGCACATTATAGACAATTCTTTAAAAGTGATATTTATACATTTTTCAAATAGTCAGGTGAAATAAAAAACTTTTAAAAAGACGTACTACGAAAACTTTATTGTCGTTATATCGGATGAAATAATTGAAAATGTGTTTGCTATTAAATTTACCTATTTTGTAATGTTATACTACATTTATGCTGGTTCTTTTAGTCCAGGTACAAAATGTTCAGCCTATTCACGCCTCGGTATAGTTTTGAAACAACGTAAAAGCAGTATAATTTTCAAGTCAATCTTATTAATTTCGTATTTACAGTTGTATTTTTTGTTTTTTTCCTTCACACACTCAAGGTACTCCTGAGCCAGCATAACTAGACATAATTCAAATTATATTTTATCTTTTCATTGACAATTTACTAAAACAACAATTATTCGACTGAATGTTGTGTATCTTCATGAAGCAGTAGCTATATGAAATAATATTTTAACATTTGTAAATATTTCATAAAAAAAGATGAAACTTATTTATTACATTATACATATATATGTCGGAGATTTAGAGGAAGGCAATCCCACTCCGATCCGACTTCTGATGTAGGAGATTTAGAGAAAAGGGGAATAGCAGAGAGATATATACATAAAAATGTCGGTGAGTCGATCACTGGTCAGGATTGGCTTTTCTTCCAAATCAGTCAATGGAGCGATAATAAAATATTCGAGATCTTCAAATTTCGAAAAATCGTTTTTTAACTAGAATCCAAGGAAGATCTTAACCGAAGCCAGACTATTCTATCTACAAAGTTCGCTCTCACGCAGTAGTGACTAGAGGCTGTAGGACTGTAATTTACGTCAATTTTTCAGCCCAAATATGACGTCGAGAGAAGCGTCCTAATAAAACAAGTCATTCTTCAAACAGGCTGATCTTGGCTTTTAGGTAATTAAAAAAATGAAACAAAAATAAGAAGCAATACAAATAATCACAAGTTTGAAAGCATGTACAAAAATATAAATATAAACAAACTCAGTAGTGATTACCTCTAAACTGTAACCAATTGGTGACCAACCGTTAAGCGTCTACTCGACTCAACTACTGACTAAACATCCGTTACTCGTGTCAACCATTGTCTGGTGATAACCATTTTGTACACCGCCTATTTGCAAAACCTCCGTTCGTGGCAGCAACTACCCTCTGGCTTCGCTATTTGGCAATCATGGGGCTTTACTTTAGAGCGGATTATCAAATATCCAAGGAAGACATGAAATCACCATTACAAATCTTCATTCTAATGGTTCAATATAGTTAATTCAATAATCTTTGCAGAATTAAATATTAATTAGTTACACAACTGAACCTGTTAGGCATACCTAATACCAAAGAATAGTTTTTTGCCCACATACCTAATATATATTTTCATTATTTTGTTATATCTTTCAAACTATATGTATCGTTATGTTAATTTCAACGCACTTACTTTGATATGTACCAAATTAAACGCCATCGGAATTCATGAATTTTAATTTGGCGAGGGTCAAAATATTATTGAGCATAATTTGGACAAGCATACTGGGATGGCACTGGTTATGATGAAAAAGCGTTCGACTGCGTGTGGCACAATGGGCTTGTCTTTAAATTAATGTTATAACTTTCCCAAATACCTCTTTTATTTAATAAGGAGTTATCTGGAAAATAGGAAAGTTTGAGACTCGCTTAACGACGTTCGCTCTGACTTTCGGCCAATTGCTGCTGGTGTTCCTCAAGGCTCTGTCATTAGGCCCACATTGTTCAATTTATTTACTAATGACAATTAATTAAGGTTTTTAGTTGAGATGAAAAAAGTTAATGGCACCAGAGGGATTCGAACCCACGACCTTCGGTTAGATACGCCGCTGCTCTACCACCTGAGCTATCGTGACCTCGATCCACTCTCGTGCCATTAACTTTTTTTCATCTCAACTAAAAACCTTAATTAATTGTCATGTATTAATTGGTCAGGCGGACCACGAAAGTAGTGAATTAATTATTTACTAATGGTATAACTGAACTAAAAACTACTCCAAAATGTTCCCTATATGCTGATGACACCGCGTTTATGATCTCGTCTTTCAGGGTCGATACAGCTAGACATCTTACAGTAGCTCTTGAGAAAACGTTTAATTACTTTCACAGAAGGCGGGTCAGACCCAATGAGTCAAAAACAGAAGTGATTCATGCAGGTGGAAAAAAATAGTCATGTATCTCGGGTTGATCCTGGACTCATAGCTTACGTTCACCAAGCACATCAACACGGTATGCGACAGAAGAATGGCTCTGATCTGCAATTTATTCCCGTTGTAAAATAGACACTCTCATCTGAGTATACTTAAAAAAAATTTAATTTATTATTTGTATATTCGTCCCATGCTGTTGTATGCAGATCCTGTTTAGTTTAAAACATGTATCACCAACTACAGGAAGTTGCAGGTCGTGCAGAACAAATGCTTAAGGCTGATTGGTTCCTTTTACAGGTGTCCGCCGATACTACATGCAGTCAATGTTGGAAGTGGCTAGTGTCTCTACACAAGTCCACAATGTAACTTCAAGATTTTGCAAAGTTTGTGAATTTAGTGAACACACTAATATTAGAAATTATTATGTTAATTATGGCGCTGCCTCCTTGCAGTCACTTTACAAAAAATATAAATACAAAAGAGTGAGGTATATTTTCCTGTACATTAAATATATAACGTAAAGGTTTTTTTTCTCTCTGTATTAATATTTAGATATGTTTTAAATTAGCTCCTTTTTTACATTAGATCAGGTATACAGGCAAAACCCCTGAAGCCAGTCTTTTAATTTCTTTTAAATAATACTGTATATATTTTGTAAATAAAATTAATTAAGGTTTTTGTTGAGTTGAGATAAAAAAGTCAATGGCACGAGCAGGATTGGAACCCACGATCTTCGGCTAGATACGCCGCTGCTCTACCACTTAAGCTATCCTGACCTCGATCCACTCGGACATTAACTTCCCATCTCAACCCCACCTTTTGAGTTTTCCCTATTTTTTGCCATTTTTCATTTTTTTTATCTCAACTAAAAACCTTAATTAATTGTAATATATTAATTGGTCAAGTGGACCACGAAATGAGTAAATTTTGTAAATAAATATCATTCATTCATTTTGTGAGATATTAAAATTTAACTAACAATTTACTACCTGAGTTTGCCCTTTTTAAAGCTTATTACTCCTCTGGTCTCGCGGAAGGACATAAGTTTCTCGGAAGCATGGAATAAATAAATAACTGACCAGAGTTCGTCATGCGAATCAGAATCCCTTCTTCAATAAGAGTGGTTTAAATTTGTTCAATGCTTGTTGGATTCGGGGAACGATGTCTAAACTTCGTTAAGAAATTACTATTATCATATCCCATAAATGATCTATGGGATTCGTTTCAGGAGAATATGCTGGCCAATTCATTGTGGTAATCGCTACATCCTCCATGTAGTTGACAACTCGAGATGCATTTTGAGTACAATATTTTCGTTGTCGTGTCAACGTGTGTTATCGTGAATTAATACGAAGTTACCCCAATAATTAACGTCCACAAGATCAACCTGGATGTACCTTAGTGCAGTCCAAGATCCATTCTGCATGAAAATCGGCTCAATACGATTGTACGGGCATGGACGTTGAATCCATCCGTACCATACTTCACAAAAGGTGCATTGAGGAAGTTCCAGGGAGAGACTAGGCTATTCTCTCGAGTCTTTCTAACGGCTGTTTTAGAACTCACCCTTACATTACGGACTATTTGGAGTTGACTCCATATTATGGAAGCCTTTGCATCGCGGTCGATCGCTTCCTTTTTTTTGGTTGGAACTTTCGGGGGGCCTTAACCGGTTTTGGACGTTGTTGGGGGGGGCCCCCTTCGGGCTTTGGCTATGTAACGGAAGCTACGTCCGTCGTTGGCCAAGACTGCTCGGGCGAGATCTTCTCGACTTAAACCATGCTTTTAAGGAAAACATCGTTTGTACTCAAATTCATTGTTTAATCGAAGATTACAATGAAAAAAACAATTAACTCACTCGTCTATTTGGCTGTGGGAAAGATGAAATTGAACTGGTTTTGTTTATGTTTAATTTAAGGAGTGTAAAAGGTTAGTAACTTTCTATAAAGGAAAAGAACAAGTTAGTAATGTTTTGTTAATGTTAAGTCAACTATAAATCTTTACGCCTAGTTATTATGGCAAATAAACAAATAAATAGAAATGCCCACTTCTTGTCTTTGAGTTTATAACAGAGCTACAAAAATTGATAATAACACAGTAAGCATATGTTGGAATGGTGTATTTTTAGGATAATGGATTGCTGGCACCTTGAGTTTCGTCATAAAAGAAATCCTTGGAAAATCGAAACCAATAAAATCAAAACCGTCATCAATTTCTCGTTTAGCCACGCGAAGACCATTACCCGTGTTACACCCTTCCTAAAAAATTACGGTTATGCTAAACAACGATGCGGGCCGTAAACTAAAAAACGGTTGTTTGTTTTGGCAACGACGTACTTTTTTGAATTCCCGAGGGAAGAATTCAGAAAAAGAGACTAGATAAATTCTTTCCTCCAGTTAAGATCACGGACGGAAAAAAAATCTTGTTCCCGATGCCGTGACCGAATTTATTGCGGCTCGAGACTGGAATAGCAATTTCTTAAGTTAAGAATTCACTTTCACGCTTCCAATATTGTTTAAGAGCAAGAAATGGATTGGACTATTTGATAAAGTTCTGTTTTTCACTTAACTGTAGAAATTGAGAAATGTATTTTAACAAAATATGCTTTAAGATTTAATCTTTGTTATAACTTCATATAAAATGCAAATTTATGTATAAAATTGTGAATGCCTAATGCTTGTCATCTAGACATAACGCCTAGTTAGTTGTTCCATTTCTTTTTTAAAGGAAAGGACGCCTGGTATAAATCCATTTGCCGTCCCAAAAAGGAAATTAAATGACACGTTGAGGTTTTCAATTCAAACTTGAAATGTGGCCCATTTCCTGCTAAAATTTAATTTGTAAACTTATTTCTCTCAACTTCAGCCGGACTTTCCATCCAAGTTGAATTTCAATTTACAACAATGGTTGCAAACTCGATAAACGATCATTGAGCCAGCCAACTCAACAGACGCCCGCTTTGAAAACGTTTTGTACGGGCGAGCTAATGTCAAATCAACGCGAGCAGCCGGCAAACATGAAACAATGCGCTCGGTTTAACAAATATATGGCGTTAAAACCGATAAAGTAACATTAACTACTTTGACATATTAAATTCTCATAAATTATTATTTTTTCATTATATTTATAATGTGTGGTGTTTAGTGACAGTTAGTTAATGATTATTTTCAGATCGTGAGATGCGGTCTGGTTGAAGTAGGTTTTAGAAAAACACTTTCTTTATCGTGCCAAGTTCCGATCTTTATTGAGTTCATCTTCAGGCCCTGGGATTTATAAACAGTGCTTAAATTATACAAATAAATGTAGGATGTGAAACAAAAATTTATACAATGTTAGAAATTTCGGATTCGATCAAAAGTATTTGACCTCATTCAAAGTGTTCGTTTTCTATATAGATGTGTCATTCATGTATGTCGTGTTAAGAGTGCCTGTAAGATATTGATGTATTACGTCTATATACGTAGGATTTCGAAGGGGTGGGGAAGGAACAAACAGAAATGTAACTTTTTAGAAATAGTTTACATCAACAGGGATAAACACAGCATCAATTACTGAAAAGACACATGTAAACTCAGTCGCAGCCATGCTAATATTATTAGTCAAATTCAATATCGATAACATACATACATCATCATCACATCACACAAAACATATAATATAACATAATTATAACACATTCCACACATCAAACATTTCTACATAGTCTAATTCAACAACAATTAGGCTTTCCTTTGCCCAATTATCCCCGACTATATAATCTTGAAAGCTAATCAGGCCGAGCTATTATCCTCAGTTTTTGCCATTGTCGCTTCCTTTCACATCAAAGAAGCCGACTTCTCATATAAAAAAAATTTCTTCCTATCCCAACTTCCTTTCTCATTCCTTCAAAATTCAACGTATATAGACATAAAACATCAATATCTCACTGGTACTCGCAACACGATACACAAGAATGACACATCTACACAGAAAACAAATACTTTGAGTGAGTACAAATATTTTGATTGAATCTAAAAATTTTTGCATTGTATAATTTTTTTCATATCTTACATGTATTTGTAAAATTTAAACAATGTTTATAAATCCCAGGTCCTGAAGATGATCTCAATAAAGATCGAAACGTTGACGCGATAAAGAAAATGTTTTTCTAAAACCTACGTCACACCAGACCGCATCTCACGATCTTCAAATAATTATATTTATAATTTTAAAATTTATATTATTTACATTTGTATTGTATTTTTCGTTCCAGATGCAACTGAGCTATTTCAAAATGCTAGGCAGGCGTTTATGTATAAAATATTTTTTTAAACTAGTAAAAGGTTTGTTATGTTACAAGTAGATAATGCTTTTCAACGTCTTCCTATTTCTTAACGACCTCAGTCGTAAGCAATAGAAGCAAAGACGTCTATTTGCCAATCTCATTCGAATTTTCGATCGAAAAAAGAATGAATTTCTGTTTAAATTTCTAACAACAGTTACTCTTCAAATTAGTAAATCTATTTTCTAAAAAAAACATTATTAACAAATGTTAATAAATATACTGCTCTTTGCAATAAAAACAACAGTTAAAATAATACTGCGCCCAGCCAGAATAAAAGAGCTATGTATAAAGGAAATTAATTTTACAGACGTCCTTAAATGCTCTTTTCAATGGGTCTTCGATGGTGTTTTTAATGGCCAACTGATATACACCAAGTTTTTTGTCTTCTGACTTCCGTATTTTTATGATTTCATGGATTATCTGCTTCATTCCCGGTCATTGCTATACATTCCTGTGTATCTTTTTTGCTTTTTATGATTTATTTTATATTTTGTAAGCGACACAAATTTTAGGAGTTTTTAACATGTAATTTGCTTTGATTTTATACATATTATATAATTATCCTCTTTGAGCAGCATAGCAGTCTACCAGATTTTAGCGGGTCATTTCTTTCGTATGTAAATCTTCCTTCATCGTCAAAGTGTCTTATAATATAATGAAATTCTATATTCGTAAGTTTACTTGCTACCTGTGAATTTGAATTAACTATTTTTAATTCGTTTAGTTGAAAGCTGGTTGATCATTGAGAAAAAACCAGACTTAATCGAATTTTGATTGAACGTTACGCCACAGACACATTTTGTCCTGATTCAAAATCAAAACATACCGTTGTATGAGATAGACGATTTTGTCAAAATTAATCCGTATATCTTAAGGGGTCATAATTTCCCAAATTAATTATGCCAATTAATTATTATTTTTATCTAAGGTCTTGGTTGCTTTGACAAAGTCAATGTCCCGCTCCTGACACTTTCATCTCAACCAAGACCTTAGATGAAAAGAATAAATAATTGAAGTAAAATTAAAGTTACGGCAATTGTTATAGTTAAACATAATACATACAAAAACCTATCTCTAACACTCCTGTCTCCTTTCTCCCTCCCTTCTCTCTCTCTCTCTCACTCACTCTCGCTCTCGTTCTCGCTCTCCCTCTTTCTCTTTCTTTCTATCACTTTCTTTTTTTAACTAAAAACGTACAATGTATGTGAAATTTAAGATTAAAATTAAAATTAACCAACTTTTTATTCTGAATATTAAATATTCAGCGAAGCGTAAGTTCTTATTAAAAATTAGTTAATTAAAAATTCTTATTAAAATTCAAGGTGGTTCTCTTCACTTTAATCCCTCCGACCTCTGATTGGCCCACCAAATGATCAGAGGATTAGTAGTGTTATGAATACCGTCCGTTTTTCGGCAGTTTATTGTTTTTCTCTGGTTGGTGCGCCTTGTTGTTCTCACTATCTAAAAATTAGTCGTCTTTCCCCTTTCAACGAATTTTTTTTTGTTTCAACAAGAGAAAATTATCTTCCGAAAAGTGTTACACAGTCAAGGTGTTGACTGAATTTCCTCATCATTCCCGACGGAAAAGTCTAAAGCCTTGCAGCGGACCGACGGTCGTTATCCTGCAAGGGCGAATTGTAATGTGAGTGAAACATTTCTCCTCTCGGCAAATGATTTTCTCATTTTTCACTCTTGTTACAAATTTTTGTTAATAATCTAAGGATTTAATTTATTTAATTGCAGAGTTTTATTTTATTTTAAATTAGTTCTTTTTTTAATTACATGTTCGAACGATTCAGGCGACGTCATAAAGCACGAAATGCTGAGCCTGATTATCGTTAGGTGGACCTCCAGTGTTTCCATCGCTGTTACCGTGGTTTTGGTAATGAGACCATTGAATGATATGATAGGCGCCACTTTTGACCAAAAATATATTTCAATTCAGCCTCGATTTGCTGATATTTGCAGATTTTTTGGCCATAGGTAGAGTTTGTGTTTCAGTTTATTTTGAAAAGTTGGTTGAAAGAAATCAGGTATTTCGTCGATGTTCAATTTATTTAGAGATGAATATTTCGGGATGTAAACCCATATTCAGCATTTCAAACAAAATATAATCATAACAAGCTACATTTACTAAAGGAATAGTTTAATAATTAAAATTACGTTTAATGTAAATCATACCAAGCCTACGATTCCGAGATATTACAACCATTAATCGATACGGTTCATGCCAAAGTTATACATAAAACTGAAACAATGCTTGAAATATTAATGTAGGTGTTGGCATCGTGGCAAATTTAACAAGAGGTGGGCAACGGAAAATCCCACATACTGGAAATATCAGTTTTACTTCAATTGATTCGGGGCAAGTTGCCCCGTAGAAGAAACTTGAGTGAGACCCAAAAACTTGACTTCAAACGAAAGAAAGTCCAAGATATTATATTAAAATAATAGTTATATATAAATATAATATTTCCATTTTTTCACATCATTGTTCTTTAACATAGCCTTAAAAACTCCTGTCGAAAATCAATAGTGTTTTTATTACATTTATTTGTTAGTTCCAACCAGAAATAACATGTTAAGTAAATATTTTCGACTTCCACTGA